>NC_062543.1:12803527-12868527 GCF_022655615.1 Tachysurus fulvidraco
CTGCAATCCCACACCACTGCAAGCTAGATCGGGCTTTAATCGTAGCGGTCGTAATGAAACAGTCGGTGTTATGAATCCTTAACAGGAATAAGAGATCGGGGCGACAAGAGACATTACGAATTAGCAACATCAGCAAATGGCTTCATCTGCCGTTTTAATATGGTGTGCGCTATGGACCATCTAGAAAAATCAATAATCCTGCAGCACACAAAAGAAAGAGTCCAGATGAGAGTGTGCTTAAATACATAACAGAATTCCTGTAAATGAGTTTACGGTCCCTGATGTGTTGTATGCTTCATATTACACCCTCATAAAAAAGTCTCCTGAGTAATTGTCCATTTTTCTGATTTGTAAAGTAGCCTGTAGTACTTTTGATTTAGCGCCGGAGTTTCCCCACTGCAGAGCAGCAGGGAGCCAATCGGAGTAATGTGATCCCAGAAGCTGCCACCTTTTAACCAGCTCTTTGTATTTCTGTCATGATGGATGCATCTGCGAAGCCTCCGGTGCTTGCCGCAGCCCACCGAGCGGGGCCGCTAATCAGATTAGTGGGCCGACGGCTTGCGGTTTGCAGGCTGCTCGCGGATCAATTCATCTGAAAGAGGTCAGGAGGATTCAGGGAACATTGATCCTTCTCTTTTTCTTGCAGAGGATTCTGTTTTAAGTAAAGAGGTGCACATCATTCAGCCTGAGACATGAGACTGGTTTTAAAATGCAGGTTTTAAAAAGAAAGTTTCTCGGCTCTTTTACTAACCCCCGACATTTCCAATTTGAAATTCAAGTGGACCAATAGATGATCATTATGCTCGTTATCCCTGACATTTAGTATGTGTTTGACCCAAGTTCATAGAATTCCAGCCCGGCTGATGTCTACAGCGTCGGGTGGATTTTCCAATTCATACGACGTGTTTTATCCGTATCCATTTATAGTTCCGTTTAATGGCATGTCGAGGAAATTAGTTAGTTCCTGTTGTCCCTTACGTTATTGTCTGCCTGTATAAGACCGTAGAAAGAACATTATTCATAATAACACTCTCTGGTGTTTATAACGGTTTATAATCACACCCTTCAGTGTCACCCAAATGAGGATGATGTTTACTTTTGTGTCTGGTTCCTCTCAAGGTTTCTTTATCTTCCACCTAAAGGAGTTTTTTCCTCACCACGGTCACCACAGTCACCTCAGACTTCTTCATTTCACGTTCACCTCACACCTCCAGGGTTGGGGGTTCGATTCTCGCCTCCGCCTTGTGTGTGTGGAGTTTGCATGTTCTCCCTGTGCCTCGGGGGTTTCCTCCGGGTACTCCGGTTTCCTCCCCCGGTCCAAAGACATGCATGGTAGGTTGATTGGCATCTCTGGAAAATTGTCCGTAGTGTGTGAGTGAATGAGAGTGTGTGTGTGCCCTGTGATGGGTTGGCACTCCGTCCAGGGTGTATCCTGTCTTGATGCCCGATGACGCCTGAGATAGGCACAGGCTCCCCGTGACCCGAGAAGTTTGGATAAGCGGTAGAAAGTGAATGAATGAATGAATTCTAAACAACCTTTCCAAAATTTTCCCTTCATTAAATAGACACCACAAAGCCCCTTCCCATCACAGACAAAGACACTGGAGACTCCTTTCCATGGCTGCTTAATATTCCTGTCATTACTGAAAGCTTAGTATTCACAGTTAACCGGTTTTACTTGTTAAACGACAGGGTTTCTTATTTTCCTTTAGCATCAGCCTTACAAGTCAGTGTGAAATATCTTTTACACAGTAATAGATATCCTGAGATTTGCTTTGCAGCCTAATGTAGATAAATACCCGAGTGACCCTTCATCAGCCGTAAACATTGACAGAAGTATAAACCAAACTGTATTATCGTGATGGTGATGTTTAGAAGCTGTAATCGAGTTCTTTGGTTTAACCTGAAAAGTCAATACATGCAGCCAAACAAACGACAGAATCCCGAAAGTTATCGTTCTCCAGTGACTCACAGGTATGTTACTCACTCACCGTCACCATCTCCTCAGCTCCACATCCCTCTTATTTCTCCATAGGCCTACTGAGAGCAATCGACCCGAAGGCTGTAGGATTTTGTAGTCCACCAGAGACCTGATCATTTTCAGGCAATTTCTATTTAGCAATTGTTTTTTCTTTCCAAGAAAATACCCACCCACCCACCCCCAAAGCTGACAGAGAAAAATGACTGTTTTTATAAGAAAAAAAACCAATGCATTTGATACTCAACTTGATACTGAATCAAAAAATGTTCCCATGAATAACCAGTTATTCTGTCCAGCTCAACATCTACAGAAATTGATATATTTTATGAGAGAAACTGCTTCTGATTTCACTTTGGCATGAGTAATGTTTATAGCTAATGATAATAATCATATTGCATTACATTACCGTAACTGATTAACCTGCTCTTAAACGATGTACGCTTGATAAATGACTACCGAGACCATATTCGGAACGCAATCAATCAAATGACGTTAATTACCAGTCAGCCGTGTAGCCACAAAGTGGGAGTGCTAAATCAGAGTTATGAGGCTTGTTTAGCAGTCGCAGTTTCTCCTGCCAGCTGGACCGCTGCATTCTCAGCCGTGTCCATGACGTGCATAGATTACTACAGGTGGAGACAAGTGTGTTTTTTTTTCCACACATCAATCTATGGTGTCTTTTTCTCACAGGCCAAAAAACGTGACAAGATCATGGCCCTCTTAAAGAAGCACAGAGAAGATCGGATTAAGGTACAGTAAGCACCGACGTGTCAATCTCCCGTATAGAACCATATTCCTGCTTCATTTTCTGTTCATCGGCCAAGACGTACATGCAAATCGTCCAACAGGCATTTCATCATTACAACCCTTTGCATATTTGAGCAGAAGAGGAGGCTCGTAGACAGCCAAGTGTTTTATTTCTCTCCTATCCATTAGAGTGCCCTGTCTTTCTTATCAGCACTTTTTCCTCAAAGCCTCAGCAATTTAGCGACTGTCCAACCCCTGCAGACGAACAGGAAGATTGGAACGGCAAGACCGGAAAGCAACTCATTACGGACTCGCACGTCTATCAGGGAAAAGGATGATGATTATGTGCTTAAGCTGTTTTACCAAACATGATTAATCATAACCTGTTCTATGTCGCTGATGTCACTGCTTAAGAAATATTGCTCTCATCTAAATAAGTAATTAGTGTGGAAGTGTGTTTCTTGATGTTCCTTATATATAACTATACGTGTATAAGATATTGATGGAATATCTTCGTAATTGGTAACATCCTGATTATTAACCGTTAACTGTGTGTTTTTCCTCAGAAAGAAATGGTATCCAGGGCGTACAAGCCAAGTAAACCTGAGCCGGCTGAGAGGTACAAGAGAAGATCTGTGCTGTCTGACAATGGAGTAGTTTGCTAAAAAAAAAAATCTAGGTTTAAACTGCTTACTATTAAGAGCATGGTGCATGATAGAGCCCTGCATCGATTGTGTAGACGCAGAGGCAGTAACCCAACACTAGAGTAGAGGATTTACTGCTGTGGGAGGGGAAGCGGTTTCGCTGATGCTGCTGCCGTATTTTACTTCAAATTAAAAACAAGGCAAACAAATAATACTCCCTTTTAATTCTTGGCAGAGGTATTACACAAACTTTACTGTTACAGGAAAACTGAATGTGTGTGTGTGTGTGTGTGTGTGTGTGTGTGTGTGTGTGTGTGTGTGTGTGTGTGTGTGTGTGTGTGTGTGTGTGCGTGCACTATGCCGAATCGACCTTTTAAACCTGCTGGTAAGAAGAAAAAAAAAGCTACATAAAGTGCCAAAATGTACCTCACTTTTAATAAAACACTAGTTTATATGATGACCAGACATTTTGAAACACAATTTTTGGCAGTTTTTCTTTTACACGGTGAACGTTTCCTGCTGTGATCCAGCACTTTAAGTGCTCACTAATTAGACCACGAGTTAAGTCAATTAATCCATGAATCAGCCGTGTTAGATTAGGCAAAAATGTGAACAGAGTGGCATCCTTAGCGCCGGGTCTTGACCCCACTGTCTTTTGCTGATTTGGTATTTTAACTGCATTTTAATGGGATTTATACAATAAAAGTCTGTACTTTTTTATTTTCTCCAGGGATTTATTATTCAGCGTACATCTTTCGTACCTTTTTGTTTCTTGGAAATGTGAAAATATCAAATGTTTAAAAATAATTAAAGGTACATCGTTTGACTTTTAAGAACCACCCATGTAGCTTTAAAGCATTCTTCTTAAATCTAAAGGTACGTGAACCTTCTCAGTAAAAAGATACAAGTAAACAATACAATATACGGTATCACCCCATCAACATGGAACAGTATAGCTTGGTGCCTTTATCTGTGAGACAAATAACTGAGAAAAAACTAAGTATTTAGAAACAAGCATACTGCAGATAGCTAAAAAGATAAACGGTTCATTTCTACTTCATACTGTATTATTTGCTGATTCTGTTCTATTGTACCGTGTCTCTGTAGGTCTTCTTGCAAGTCTTCTCCCGAGGTTCTGGATCAAGACATAGAGGAAGTCAGAGAACTTGTATAAAGTGTGTCACCAGCCTTTTGAACCCGAATACTATAATTCCGTTTGTATAAGAATAGGAAAACTATTTTGTATTAAACTCTCCCTATCCACGTCTTGTGGAAAAGAAAAGCTTTACACACAGATTTTTTTTATTATTATTATTATTGATTATAGACATTCTAGTAATTTAACATACATTCACACACATTTCACATGTGATTAGATTTATACGCGGTTGTATGAAGTGTATTTTAAGGTCATGCCCTGAAATTGAACAGCAAAACAAACATCAGCTATTTGTGACTGTTTGGGAAATTCACATTTGAAAAATAAAATTACATGTCCATCATTCATTCATTCATTCATTCATTTTCTACCACTTATCCGAACTCGAGTCACAGGGAGCCTGTGCCTATTCCAGGCGTCATCGGGCATCAAGGCAGGATACACCCTGGACGGAGTGCCAACCCATCAACAGGGCACACACACACTCTCATTCAATCACACACTACGGACAATTTTTCCAGAGATGCCAATCAACCTACCATGCATGTCTTTGGATCAGAGGAGGAAACCGGAGTACTCAGAGGAAACCCACGAGGCACGGGGAGAACATGCAAATTCCACACACACAAGGCGGAGCCAGGAATCGAACCCCCAACCCTGGAGGTGTGAGGCAAACGTGCTAACCACTAAGCCAATGTAAAACCCACCCCCCACCCCTTATGTCCATCATGTGGAAAGAAAATGAAATAGATTGTAGGAATTGTCTGTGGTAAAGTTGTAAAGCTGAGCCTATAATGTTGGGTTCATTTTACACGTCAGTGCCTTGGTTTGAGGTTTTTTGGTCAACTTATAGATTTGATAATAGCAGAGATGGGGGACTCGAGTCATATGACTTGACTCGAGTCAGACTTAAGTCACAAATTTGAGACTTGAGACTTGCTTGACAAATATTAAAAAAAGACTGGACTGACTGACATTCATGACTTGACTCAGACTTGAGTTAAATGACTCAGAGATGGGGGACTCGACTCGAGTCAGACTTAAGTCGCAAATTTGAGACTTGCTTGACAAATATTAAAAAAGACTGGACTTGACATTCATGACTTGAGACTTATTTGTGACTTGCACATGTGTGACTTACTCCCACCTCTGGATAACAGTTTGTTCACATTGGGTAGGGGACACTGACCTGAAATGGGAAAGGAAAGATTTGGTTGTTGTTTTTTTCTGTAATTTTCCACTTCATCTGAAATAAAAGAAACCAGTTGTTGTTGTTTTTTCAAACTTAATTCATTTTTCATTTAGTTGAACAATTTGAAATAATATAAGTCTGTATTAAGAACATGATTCTTAAAGATTATAAAGATTATAAGAACATGCTAAAATAACCTTTTAGCATGTTTTGCTAAACCTTATAGCATGTTAAAGATCAAGTATGTGGTTGTGGTAGCTCAGTGGTTAAGGTGTTGGGCTACTGATCGGAAGGTTGTGGGTTCAAACCCCAAGTCCACCAAGCTGCCACTGCTGGGCTCCTCCGCAAGGCCCTTAATCCTCAGTTGCAAGTCACTCTGGATAAGAGTCTCTGCTAAAGGCAGTAAATGTACAGTATTAGCATGGTGTAAAAACATATACTACAATAGCTAATGTTATTTTAGTGGGGAAAATGGCTGAATTTGACTTATTGTAATAAATAAGCCAAATTAGCCCTTAAAAAAATTTTAAAAAAAGATTACATGATTTTTTTAACACGGTTTGTAATATGTAATAACCTTTAACGTTAATGTTAGCTTCTTCTAAATTAAAAAAAAAAATTAATTGTGTTTTGTTTCTAACATTGGGATTGACAGCTGGCACTAACAATATCATATATATATATATATATATATATATATATATATATATATATATATATATATATATATATATATATATATATATATATAAAACAGTTAAAAGAGACTCCGCCCACAAGCAGAAGCCTAATTCAATTAATCTGAGCCTAACTAATGCTCTCGCACAGCCGAATCCCCTCACACACTCCTCCCTGTCTTTCCTGCGTGCAACTGTGTGGAGACGACACACGCTTCATACACTGCCCCACACACACACACACACACACACACACACACAGGCAGAACCTGGTTCAGGCTAAGGATTGTCCATTCGTTGAATTTTTTAATGAAATGGATGTGAGGAGAGTTTTGGCTTTTTCAGTGCTGATGCTCGGTGTCCTGACCTCTGCATCCACAGTGCTTGGAGGTAAGTGTGCGTTTTCTAAATAAATAAATAAATAAATAAATAAATAAATAAATAAATAAATAAATAAATAAATAAATCTGCTTTATTTTCTGATTTAATGTTCATCGATATGAAAGGAAATCTGTAGTTTCTGGTTGTTTTATTGGGTTTTTCCTGTTTTAAATGTTATAAAAAAAAAATCCTGCAAACGTCATGTATACAGTATACTACGTCATAATGTGCTTTGATGTGATATCAAGTTTATTACAAGTTTATAACCAGATCATTTCTGATTTAGTCAACCATGCAATTCAACACCATCTCATAATAACTGGCTAAATGTTACATCCAGTTGGATTTTATTTTAATGATATATAAGGGACAAAGCAGTTTTATAGAAATCTAAGCATGGGATTAGATCCATACTGGAAAAGCCAGAGGTTTCAGTAGAAGGAAAATCTCATCGCGATGACCCGAGGAAACTAAAACTTTGAAAGGAAACCAAATTCAGAGCCTATAATCTTCTGCGTGACACCCGATAAATCCTTAAAGTATGCAAATGCATGAGCATATTGTGATTAAGAGTTTTATATGAGCATAAGACAGTCTTTGTGGTTTCAGCAGCAGTTCTTCCATACAAGTCTACTGTATTTAGGTGAGTTTCTGTGAAGCATAAATCTTTAGGGACCACCCAGAAGTGCAGAAGCTCCAAACATGTAGAGAAAGTGTCAACATATCAGTGGCCTACAACAAGCCCCAATTTTTAAAATAGTTTTGGACGCGTCAGTGCCACTACTGTAGGTCTGCCTTTTCTGCTACGCTAAGCACTATTTTACTTGATGTACCCTAAGGACCTTTTATAATATCCGCATCCTCTTTGTACTCGTTTCTCCTTTTAGGCTTATTTGATCATGATCAAAGCATTTCTTTTTTCTTCACCGCTTATAAACCCGACAGGTGGTGTTGTACATCCTATAGACGTTTTAACAAGGCGTCTAACGCCGCATTGCAAACTGAACTAAACAGGACATTAAAGCGAGAGGATGCGTGCAGTTTAGTGTGAGGTATGTTGGCTGGGACGTAGATTTTATTGTCAAAACCTTGCAGGATGCTGGTCTACTTAGGAACTGGGTCATCGGTACCAAAAGAGGCCCCTTTGGTAATGATAAAAAATATTTAGCATGGAGATTTGGATACTACAGAGATAGGAGCGTAGTTGTTTCATGAAAATGTCAATAATTTTGGGGTATGATTCTACCTTGGTGGGGCACGGTGGCTTAGTGGTTAGCATGTTCGCTTCACACCTCCAGGGTTAGGGGTTCAATTCCCGCCTCCGCCTTGGTGGGGGGTTTCCTCAGGGTACTCGGGTTTCCTCCCCCGGTCCAAAGACATGCATGATATGTTGATTGGCATCTCTGGAAAATTGTCCATAGTGTGATTGCGTGAGTGAATGAGAGTGTGTGTGTGCCCTGTGATGGGTTGGCACTCCGTCCAGGGTGTATCCTGCCTCGATGCCCGATGACAGTCTCCCCGTGACCCGAGGTAGTTCGGATAAGCAGTAGAAAATGAATGAATAAACGAATGAATTCTACCCTGGTACTTGGTTATATGAGAAATGGAAATTTCAGAAGAGGTCTAAGTCTAGCGCTTTAGACTTAATAGTCAATAATAATCGTTATTACAGGTTTTAAGGACAGAAATGCATTTTGCAACCACACGAGAAAACCATCTAATTTACAAATATGAACAAGGTTAGATTTTTACTCAAGAAATGAATGCTAACCCTTTTGACTCTACTCTTTAATATGTAAGAAATATCTTTACTGTAATAACGGTACTGATAAACATTATAAAATATGAAACCTAGTATTTGGGAAATATTATGCAATCCTTTATCCATCATGCACCTAAAATTGTTTCACTCTTCCCCCAAAAGGCCAACATATATGCAAGAGGGGCACCAATAAGCCCTGCTACAAAATTGGCTACTTTGAGGATAGAGGGCGCAAGCAAAACTTTGAGGAGGCACAGAAAGCATGCAAGAATGATGGAGGAGAGCTGCTCAGCATCGAGTCATTGGCAGAGCAAAGTCTCATTGAAGGCTTTATTCAGGAGCTGAAAGCTTCAGATGGTGACTTTTGGATCGGTCTACGCAGAGAGCCAAATTACGAGGAAAGCAGCACTGACTGCGAGTCTCAGTACTACTGGCTGGATGGCAGTCGATCACATTTCAGGTCTGACACTAAGAGTTGTTTGGGGTTTATTTATTTATAAAGATGATAACGTTGAAGTGTTTTAACCTCAGAATCGGATGTCTTATTTGACATGTTTATCGATGAGGACAATCATTTTCTGGTATTTTTTGTTTCATAATTAATGAGATCAGTCAATAATATCATTTCATAATATGAAATATTGCCTAGATATCTGTCCAAATTATTCGACAACACTGTAATAGACATTTGAACTGAAATAGACATGCTTGGAGGAGAGCACTAATTTCCCTGTTCTGCATACTTGAGGTTTTCTTTGGTGTGTTTTTCAAATCAAAATGAGCTAGAGGAAAATCGTCATTATTGCTGCACAAGATCGCAATACAAATTCAATGAAAGACTGACCACCAATGTATGTTAGTAACGATGAAGACTGATTTTTATTTTTTATTTATTTTTTATTTATTTTTAATATGTTCGTTTATCCCTAGGAACTGGCACATAGATGAGCCCTCCTGTGGTTACGAGGTGTGTGTGGTGATGTACCACCAACCATCAGCTTCTTCAGATGAGGGAAACAGGTACATGTTCCAGTGGAATGACGACAACTGTGAGACGAAGAACAATTTCATCTGCAAGTATACCAGAGGTGCGATTCTTCAGTATGAGTTAGGGAGTTATAATCTACTAAAGTCATAACTTTTTGTGATTTGTTTTGTTTTTAAGTGAAGATTACATTTCCCCTAGATTAGGGTTAAGATAGGATAAGATAAGATAAGATAAGATAAGATAAGATAAGATAAGATAAGATAAGATAAGATAACGTAAGATAACATAAAATAAGATAAGATAAGATAAGATAAGATAAAATAAGATAAGATAAAATAAGATAAGATGAGATAAAATAAGATAAGATGAGATAAAATAAGATAAGATAAGATAAAATAAGATAAAATAAGATAAGATAAGATAAAATAAGATAAGATAAATTTCACTGTTACAGCAGCAAAAAATAAGAAAATGCAAAGAAAGAAGAGGCATAATGTAATATACAGTATATACAAAAATATGGGGATATTATGGGGGGTATTCTGGATATTCCACCCCTTTGGCATCCATGTTGAAACAATATAGCCTGGTATTAAAACCACAATAATTAATTGTTAGGTTTTTAATGATTAGATTAATTGTTTGGGGTTTTTTTACGATAAACAAACTTAGACCTTCGACGCTGAAGACTCCTTCTGTAACCATAAATGTTAAACAAACGTCTTTACAGAAAACCTTTAATAAATCCACAAATTCTTTGTTACATAACACATTTTTGTAAACACGTCATTCTCCTTAGATGATGTCAGACGTCCGTCGATGTTTAACACGCTGTTAAGATTGTTAAATTTTAAGAAATTTACTATTCCTTTCCTTAAACAGACGCTGTATTAGAAAACGAATCAACCATCTGACTATTAATGCATGTATAGAATCTATGAGCTCAGGTCGTGTTAGAGGAGTGTGTTAAGTGTGTTGCTATGAGTCTGAGAAGTACAAATCCATGTGCATGTTCAAATCAGATCTGGCATTTATATCTCTGACACGACTCCCGACTGCATTACATCGACTCACTGAATTTGCTATTATGACATTATGCCTCCCCCAGGAAGAGAGCATTCGGCAGACTGAGTGGGTGGAAAGGAACAAAACACACACACATACACATAGAAGTAACCTACTGGTGTAACCTAATGGTTAGGACATTGGGCACTGAACACAAAAACTCAGGTTCTGTTTGGGGGAAGTCGTGGCCTAATGGTTAGAGAGTTTGACTCCTAACCCTAAGGTTAGCCCGCAATACCACGACTGAATACCCTTGAGCAAGGCACCAAACCCCCCCTAACTGCTCCCTGGGCTGCCCACTGCTCCGGATGTGTGTTCACGATGTGTGTGTGTGTTTACTGCTGTGTGTGTGTGTGCACTTTGGATGGGTTAAATGTCACTGTCGTTAAGTTACCTAGTCAGCTGACAGCTTGTTTAAAACTGTTCATAAGAAGCAGGTTGGCAGAAAAACAAAACATTTGAGGCTTTCTACTAAAATACCTCGACTGCTCATCGCTCATATGGAGTACTTTCTTAATGAATTAGCTTTTTAATTAGCCTTTTAGCTAGCTAGTGAGAAAAAAAATCGTGATTTTGAACTTTTCAGCAACCAAAAAATGAGCCGTAACTTCATCTTCGTTTCTGATCGTTACACATTCATACAAACACCTACTGTAGCTATAAAGCTGTAGCATCTACTGGCAAATGCTGTGTGTTATTGTTGCTTTATTAAACTTGGTGATGGAGCGCCTGCACGTACCTGCTGTAATTGAAGTGAAACAGTAAAGAAATTGTTTTGTGGATGTTCCACAACATTATTAACAAGTTATTACGAGTGGATGCGAGTATCTGTTGTTCCGTGTATTCACTGTCGTGTGTATTTTTTTCTATCGTCTCACGGTCGTCTCACAAGGTTGTGTACTTGCATCACTGTCCTATTTCACCGTGAACAGTGACTACATGTTGTATAGAAAGGTTCGGAGTAGAGGTCTTCTCGGGTCTAAAAAAATGCACCCGACCCGAAGTGACCCGAAGCACTTTTTACCCGAACCCGACGTGCATAATTTTTTATTTTTTTTTAATAAAGTCCCGACCCGAGACAAACCCGAAAAAAATGAGACCCGAGTCCGACCCGACCCGACAGCAATTTCTTTTTAACCCGACTGGACCCGAATGTTGCGTAACTCTACACTAAATTAACCGCTACAGCATGGATACAAAATTGATTGACAGGTCTGTTTCAACGTAAATTAGCTTACCGCCAGCCAGACGTCGCCAGCCACATGTCACAAGTGGTCTTGGCAAACAGAGGAAAGGGTGGAAAAGGACTCGAGTCGATGCACACACACGAGATACAGTAGTTCGGGTCTTCTCGGGTCCGTTCGGTAAAAACACATTCATTTTAAATTACCCGAGACCCGATGCCGCTATTATTATACCCGACCCGTGTCCGAGGCACACGTGAGACTTTTAGACCCGAACCCGCTCGGGTCTCGGGTCGGGCCTCGGGTTTTCGGATCTAAGTGGACCCATGAAGACCTCTAGTTCGGAGTTTTGTGAGGTGCAACATTTGCGTTCCTGCTGGAAACAAACCTACAGAAGTAAAGATCCAATCAGGCTGCAAACACATCAGGATATCAGATGTTCTCTGATTAACAGATTAAAATGACTCGATCGGTGTTGTTTAAAATTTGCCAATTCACTACATGCCAGCTGAACCAGTGTGCCAATTCTAATAAACAGAATGGCATTTTTCCAAGATACATTTGATTACAAACATCCTAAGTGAGCAGAAAGCAGCCAAATCTGGCAACGCAGAGAGCTTACCCCCGTTCTGTTATTTATAAAGCACCGCTCGTGTACCTTTCTGCACCTTTTAGAGTTTATGCATTGCTTTTACACTTAAGATCTTCGTCTTTTTTTTCAACTCGCTTATTTTCTTCTCGTTTCAGATATCTTCACGACAAGAATGACGACGGCGACGGAAGTAGCCAGAAAGCCGTCATCAACCGTTCACAATGATGGGATGAGCGATGTGGTTGTTCAGCCTACAGGTAGATTGATCACCAGAGTAGAATAAATGTTTCAAAAAGTAATGAATATAAATCTTCAAAATGAAAGTTACTGACAATTTCACATCATGTTGTATTCTCAATTCTGATCGGTCAGAAAGTGTCCATCTCTATAACAGTAGGTCTTTCCAGCCCTTTGCGTCTAACGCTCGTCTTACGAAATTTCCACGACTTTATCCACGAATGCGCGGTTTATTCCTTGCATCATATTTTATGCCTGCAAACAAAAAGCAACCATTAAAATTACTGCGTCCCTTCAACTGATAACTGAATAACATTCCAGCGAACCCAAATCTGTGCCTGATTTCTAATTGTCTTCATTAGTAAGTGATTCTTTAATGTAAAGAAATAAATACACACAAGATTAATAAGACTGTTCAATTATTTATTGGAACCAAAAACTAGCGTGATATTGTGCTAAAGGTCACATTATATCTCGCTTGATCGGGAAGTCGTGACCTAATGGTTAGAGAGTCTGACTCCTAACCCTAAGGTTGTGGGTTCGAGTCTCGGGCCGGCCGCGACTGAGGTGCCCTTGAGCAAGGCACCGAAACCCCCCCAACTGCTCCCTAGGCACTGCAGCATAAATGGCTGCCCACTGCTCCGTGTGTGTGTGTGTGCACTTTGGATGGGTTAAATACAGAGAACAAATTCTGAGTATGGGTCACCGCACTTATCTGTATATCACTGTCACTATTATTTGATGTTTTCCAGATAACGTAATGAACATTGTTTACATCATACTCCCTACGATACCTCTACTGCTGCTCCTGGTCGTAGCAAATGGAGTTTTCTGCTTCAAGCTGTTCGCTAAAAGGTAAGAAACAGAACGATACAGAAGTGTAGAGCAAACACTCTATATACAGTGTAAGCAGGTTCAGGACACCTGACCATCACATATTTCTTCAAACCGTTGTCTCAAGTATCTTTGGATGTTGTAGAAATAAGATTTCTGTTCACTGCCACTAAGAGGCCCAAACCTGTTCCAATATGACAACGCTCTTATGCTCTCGTGCCAATTCCATGTGGTCTTTGAGGACAAAAACCTCCTCATCAATACACAATTGTCAGACTGTATATTTATAATCACACTCTCCAGTGTCAGCCAAACGAGGATGAGGTTCCCTTTTGTGTCTGGTTCCTCTCAAGGTTTCTTCCTCTTCTATCTAAGGGAGTTTTTCCTCCCCACAGTCACCTCAGTCACCTCAGGCTTGTTCATTGGGGATAAATACAAAAGTTTAATATTAATCTTGCACTGTTGTTTGTACTAATCTCCATAAAGTCTGTATAATAATTGTTTAAGATAAATAATTATTGTTATATAAATATAATGCTAAGTAAATAATATGAATTTTGATACACATTTAGTAACATAGTGTGAGTGGCATTTTAAATTAAGTAAAGGTGACATAGTGTGAGTGTGTGTGTGTGTGTGTGTGTGTGTGTGTGTGTGTGTGTGTGTGTGTGTGTGTGTGTGTGTGTGTGTGTGTGTGTGTGTGTGTGTGTGTGTGTGTGTGTGTGTGTGTGTGTGTGTTTCTTTAGACGAAGAAAGCAAACAGAGGCTACGGTAGATAAGCATGGAACCTGGGCCCCGGGAGAGAGATGCAGCAGCCCGAGTCCAGATGTGTACAAAGTGATCCGGAGGCAGCATGAGATTGACCTGAGCGACACCCGGCCTCACACCAAGAACACCTCCTTCCTGGGATCCTCCCCAGACACACCGACTGACGAGTATGACAATCTTGGAGGCAAAGACACCGAGAGTGGTTTCGTCACACTGGCCAGCACGGAGAGCGGCTTCGTCAGCAACGACATGTACGAGTCCTACCAGAACAGGTCCAGCACCAGGTACCACCGAGAAAACAGCTGGCTGGATAACGAGCTCTACAGCTACTGAACAAGACTTTATCCTAACACAGTATTTGTGTTGCCTCAGGTCTGGGATGTCCTCAGAAATTTCAAAGAATAGCGTAAGACCTATTTCCGTCGTCCACGTCGACGGGCACCGAGCTGATAAATAAACAGCAGTGAACTTGGCATCTTGTAGGCAGTTGAGCATTATTTCTGATTGAGTCTCCTATGGCAGGCAAAAACAAAAAAAGGCTCCGAATGTCAGATCATCTAAGATAGTGATCAGCTCCCTGTCTCTGGAAATACAAAGACATTTCTGAAGATTAAGACACTTGATCAAGTGTGCACTCCTGTACTGTACTCGCATGGAATGAGTGTTAACACATGAAAAATGACACTGATTTGACGTCTTTACAGATCTGTTTGTGAAATGCTAATTTCCTCTGATTTGATCGACTGCTTGTGGAAAGTAGGCTTTTGCTGACTTTCAATGACTTTGCATTATAAAATATATGTACTGTTTTTTGTTGTTGTTTTTTTTCAGGATGAATTCACGTCAGTTGATGTTAACTGAAGACCCTTTTGAGTTGGTCATGTCTCCTGGATGTACATGCGGAAACTCTTTACTTACATCGATGTAACTGCTGGTTGTGCGTAAAATCGTTCTGTATCTGCTTGTGCCTCGTCGTGTCGGGTTCGCATGGCCCAGTTATGCTGCTTTCCTTCGTATTGCATAATCTTCGCATTGGCCTTACGTATTAAAATTTGTAGGACTTGGATCTAAATAAATGCATTGCATTTTCTCTCAAAAAATTTTTTTGATGTTTTTGTAATTATTTTAATGATGTTCCTAAAACTAGTGATTTGGTGAATGATTTGTTTTACTATTGTGTTTCTTGTTCTACTTTATTTTTACATGTGGTTTTCACTACGTGACTTTGTCAGTGTTCCTGTCTCAATGTAGTGCTCGCTCTCTCCCTAATTCTCTCAGACCGTCTTATCTGTCTATCAACAATAATAACAGCACTAGCCAATCGGGCTTATGTATGTGGAAGAGGGCAGACAGGGTTTTCCTCGGTGACAACATGAACAACATTCCAAATAGATACATCTAGCTGGAATCATGTGTCTCAGAACCAATTAGGGAGAAATTGTGTGTAGTTTTTCACTTATTTAATTACTTTTGTCTTCCCAGTTTCACATTTTTATATATTTATTTTTACTGTTTAATTTTGGTGAGAAATTTGGTGCAATAATTTCACCATTACATGAGTATACAGTATGTAAAGCAATACCACCTTTAACCAGTAGGTGGAGACAGATTACACATTACATCCTCATACGATGGCATGAATCCAAATAAAACTTTTAGTCACATTTCCAATGATTATAAATTATAATACGTGCTAATGATTATAAAGCGATGTTTTACTGCAGGTTTATGTAAGTCGATATATAGAGAGTGCTGAGAAGGCTAAATCTGGGGGTGAGGCTTAGTAATTACTGCTCTGCTTAATCATGAATGCTGAGACTGCAGTGAATGAACCCTGGTGAATGATGACTAACTGTTGTTTTTATAATTACGCTCAGCACTCAGTATGTGTTAATAAGACAGTGGCACATCCAGGTTATTAGACGACTGGTGGCAAGGGCACTTTAAGGGGTGTCTATGTGTAGGTCGTGATAAATTACATTTTGCAGAATATCTTATTTTTTGATTCATTAAATCTGCATGAATCTGCACGAAATGAGATGTGAGGTCAGGGTTGAGATCTAGTCCAGTAAAGATCTTGTCTTGACTTCGTATGCTTAAGTCTTATTTTATATATATATATATATATATATATATATATATATATATATATATATATATATATATATATATATATATAATGTTATAATGTGTATGTACGTATGTAAAATACATACATAAATACATACATAAGTACATATATATAAACACACACACACACACACACACACACACACACACACACACACACACACACACACACACACACACACACACACACACACACACACACACACACACACACACACACACACACATATACATATATATTTATACACATAAACTGGAAAATAGCCCAGGCGAAAAAAAATGGAGCTTTAGTGCGCGCGCTGCAGGCACTGATTGACGTACGAAGCGGATATGGTTGCCTTGGTTACGGACTGTGGACCGTGCAGACCACGCCTACTGCCACCCCCCTCCCGTACTCACACCCCCCACCCCCCATTTCGGTTAGCAAAAAAAAAAAAAATCTCTACCACTGACGTCACCGCATGCGGAGCGCCAGAGACAGCGTGCTTCGCGCCGTGCGCGTGAGCCAACCGTGTCGCGGGCGAGCGGGACCCGCTAACGGGCAACGTAACGGACACCATGTGAAGGAACCGAACCGGAACCGGGCGCGGCGCTTAAGTCAGCATGTGCGTCTGAAATAATTGTGAATCATTAAGCCGGTCACTACCTCTTACCTTAACGTCGGTGAACGCACAGGTGCGCGCGCGCTCTAACCGCGTCTATGGCGATGGCCGAGCTGGAGCGGAAACCCTGCGCACGGGCGCCGGTTCGGGTCGGATTTTATGACATCGAGCGCACTTTGGGGAAAGGCAACTTCGCTGTGGTGAAACTGGCGAGACACCGGATCACCAAGTCAGAGGTAAAAGTCAGACAAGTAACAAAGTGTCAGTCATCATGGGGTGTAAACTCTGGTCCTGATCATCAGATCATCAACCTCAGCTCCATCTCACTGTAGACCAAACTCTACTGAGCACAAACCAGTTTCTGTTTAAAGGAATGAACTATTTCTATTCCATACAGATATAGACATTATAGAAATATAGAACTGAACTGAAACCACCGAGGTTGCGACCAATTGGTGCTTTACTCCAAAGGAACAAATAAATAATAATAATAATAATAATAATAATAATAATAATAATAATATTATTGTATTTTAGTTATTTTATTGTATAATAGTATTGTATTTACGTTATTGATCTTGGTTCAGACTTTTTCTTCTTTACTCGTTGACCTTCTCTGTTGCATCCCACAGGATTCCAGTCCAGATGTTCATATCTAATGTCCTGTGAACCTGTGTGGGAAAGTCTCTTTAAAAAAATAAATGCATGCTTCTTCGTGTTCTGTCTGTATTTATATCCGTTCAATCCGATCGAATATATAATCCTTCCTTTGAAAAAGAATGCTAATTAAAGCTACACCACATGAACCTCGTCAGGTATGAGAGACATACTAAAGGTAGAAAAGAAAAGATAGATCATTGATGGTTACCACCACAGCCACGAGGAGTGCACCGTGGAGAGAAAGACCTCTGGGTGTAAAGCGCATGAACGCTAAATGAAACAATGAACAAATATCAGCTTATATCCTAACAGCAGGAAGATGAGGCACCACCCAAGGTCTGTTGTAAATCGTGGTGCCTTCAAAACATAATGTTTGAAAACTTGGAAGAAGTTTTTGCTTGCGTAAGGATTTAGGAGTTGGAGGAGCCCTACTTTCTTTATTTGTGCCAAAAAAAAGTGTTGTGCCTGCTTAAGTTACCTCTGTTTATACACCTGAAAGCGACGTGTCAGGTGTTTATCGGGATCATGTTATTGACACAATGCACTTCTGCGGAAACAACAGTTTGAAGATGAGAAAATCTCCATGGAGACATAAAATAGCTCCAAGTGAGATATATACAGGAGTACGGTTACATCTTTACATTTGGTAGACATCCTGATCCAGAGAGAGACATACATTTTATATCACTTTATACAACTGAGCAATTGAGGTTTAAGGGCCTTGTTCAGGAGCCCAGCACTGGCAGATTGGTGGATGTGGGATTTGACCACACAACCTTCTGATTGGTAAGCCAACACCTTATCATCTGATCCATCATATGACAATTTTTCATGTTTTGTAGCTCAGTGGTTAAGGTGTTGGACTGCTGATCATTGGTTCAAATCCCAGGTCCACCAAGTGGCCACTGCAGGGCCCCTGAGCAAGGCCCTTAACCCTCATTTGCTCATGTGTATAAAGTGATATAAAATGTATGTCAGATGTACGATAAGAGTGTCTGCTAAATGCTGTAAATGTGCATGGGGACACGGTGGCTTAGTGGTTAGCACATTTGCCTCACACCTCCAGGGTTGGGGGTTCGATTCCCGCCTCCGCCTTGTGTGTGGAGTTTGCATGTTCTCCCCGTGCCTCGGGGGTTTCCTCCGGGAACTCCGGTTTCCTCCCCCGGGCCAAAGACATGCACGGTAGGTCGATTGGCGTCTCTGGAAAATTGTCCATAGTGTGTGAGTGTGTGAGTGAATGAGAGTGTGTGTGCCCTGTGATGGGTTGGCACTCCATCCAGGGTGTATCCTGCCTTGATGCCCGATGATGCCTGAGATAGGCACAGGCTCCCCGTGACCCGAGAAGTTCAGATAAGCGGTAGAAAATGAGTGAGTGAAGTGAGTGTTCGTTCATGTTTCAGTCGCTGGAGACGAAAGGTTCTTTCCATGTTAGGGGTGGTGTGGTCTGAAATTTTCACGGGTTGCTGGACGTGATCCTCTAACTATCCTTTCTTAGAAAGATATTTGAAGTTTTCTTCAAATCTCTTAATCTCAAGACAAAACAACCAACCAAACAATATTAGCATGTACAACTCGAACACATGGACATGGTGTGTTTGTCCTCAACAAATATTCTCGGTGATCCTTTGGTCTCGTATTAGCGAAGAACTACTTCAGTTAGTTCTATCAGTAGTAAGTCGTAATGTGTGTAAATAAATATAAATAAGACGGATCTTTCCAGACTTTAACATTTCAAAACGAGATGTGACGTGTACTGTAAGTGCAACTCCATAATATCAATCAAAATCCGCATTAAAATGCAGGTGGCCATAAAGATCATAGACAAGACCCAGTTGGATGCTGCAAACCTGGAGAAGATCTACAGGGAGGTGGAGATCATGAAGCTGCTGGACCATCCGCACATCATCAAGCTTTACCAGGTGCGTCAGGTTGACAGTCATGTAATTTTTTTTTTTTTTCCTTTCTTTCCTTCATCATTATAATATACGAGAATAGACCCAAATGGGCCATCATGGCCGTTGCCTCAATGCAATTTTTCCTGGATATTTTTCAGTGCTTAATCTTTTTCTCTTCAGCCTCGTTTATAATTTTGGCAACAAAAAAATCACAATGAGAGCGATTTTGGCGAATACTAGAATACAGTCCCGATATTTGACTCAGCATGTGTCATTATTTACATTTTTTTTTCATTCCCCAAATGTATTATCATTACTGGAATCCATGGAGTTCCTGCATCCCATTTGTTTTATAATATGAAGAAATGGGTCCAATTAGGCCACAGCATGGTCTAAAAGACCCCTATTATCCCCTAGTATCAGCCTAACGATGGCTTTTGAAGGAACACGACATTAAGGTGACAATTATTTTATGTAAAAAGACTTCCAAATACAGCTGTTATTTTTTCCAAATGGGGAAAAAAATCGGCTCCTTCTACCCATGCGGAGTGACGGTGATGAAATTATGGACGTCTGTATGATGTGGAGGACAGATTCAGAGATCGTGTTTAGCTGCTCTGTGACGTAGCACGAGTGGCAGTTTGAAGAGATCGCTGGCTTGATGTGTGTCATAGGAAGCATCGGTTAGGCTTCATATTTAACGGATGGCAGCTCTAATGTGACGGGAGACTCGGTGACCGAGTAGTAAGTGGAAAGTTGCCAAATTAAAAAAAAAAATACATTAAAAGCCAATTCATGAAAAAAATATTCAAGTTTTTTTTCTCTTCGACAGCACTAGACCATTTACCCATACTACTACCGAAAGGTTACTCTCTGACTCATCAGCTACACGAGCGGTACGTCTTTACAAGAAGTCGTAATCTCTTTCCAGGAAACCAAATGCAGTACAAGTCCAGCTGTTGTGCTGGTTTGCTTATTGGGTTAGTGTTGTTCGGTTACATAACACTGATAAGGACTGGATACTGTGAGTCTCAGAAGCAACGCATTGCTGCAGGAAGTCTAGCGCTAACCCTCATTAAACGTGTATTCAGCTACAATTTAGTCATCGCGCAACCGGTCGAGATTTCATGAAACACATTACATTCTCCAACAACGCTCTGTAAAACCTGCTGCTGCTGTTGCGGATGGAAGCAGCCTGCTGTCTCTAAGCCTGCAAAGAGGCTTATGATGGATTTTTTTTATAGGTCTTTTGTTCAAATATTTTGGACTGCCTTAGCAGTCACAACCAATATAATGAGACGGTAAACCTAGAGAACTGACAGAAGACGAATGAATGGAAAAACATCAGCTCTGTTATATGGGTGTCGTTTATTTATATCGTTGGCTTGGTTTCGCTCCACTTGTCTCTTTAAGATGGACATGTCACTGCAGATTCCTGTAACTGGTCACCTTTAAACTCTGATGAAACGTTTCTATGCTGATGACTCCATCCGCTCCATCCTCAAGGCTATTGGGGCTCAGGGATATGACAATTTAATATCAGTATTAAGTTACATTTTCATAATGCACTCAAGAAATAGCATAACAGATTTTTTTTTTAATTATTCAAGATTGTAAGACATTTGGCAGATCTCAACCTATAGGCTAATGTGGTAGCCTAGTGGTTATGACCATTCCCATGTCCACTGGCTTTAGCCTAGTGGTATTGGTGCTGGACTACCAATCGGAAGGTTGTGAGTTCCATTCCCATGTCCACTGGCTTTAGCCTAGTGGTATTGGTGCTGGACTACCAATCGGAAGGTTGTGAGTTCGATTCCCATGTCCACTGGCTCTAGCCTAGTGAGTAAGGTGCTGGACTACCAATCGGAAGGTTGTGAGTTTGATTCCCATGTCCACCACGTTGCCACTGCTGGGCCCCTGAGCAAGGCCCTTAACCGTAAATTGCTCAGTTGTATAAAAATGAGATAAAAATATATATAAGTCACTCTGGAAAAGGGCTAAACGCTATAAATGTAACTGAAAACCTGTGAGAGATTTTGGAATAATACGTTAGACAGCGCTCTCCACCACCATCAAAACACAAACTGAGGGAAAATCCTTTCGTTTTTGTTTTTTTTTTTCATTTGTAAATTTGTGGCTGCCAACAGCCGAAAGTGTCATAGTTCTAATATACCGCCGAGGAGCCGTCAACTAGTACGCAATGTCTTTTTGTATTGCTTGGCATATTACCTCATTATCACGCAAAAGCACTAAAGCCAATAAACGAGACATAACACGATACAGGCTTCATAAGGCAACGCTGTGTCGAGACGATACTGACACAAAACATTTAAAATTTTAACAGGCTTTTTTTTTGTAATGACAACAAATCAAACCACATAATATCATATCAGTACAGAGAATCGAACTGCACCACACACGGCATGATTTTCTCACGTCATGTCTCTTAGTGTTTATCGCCGATTGCCGTGCTTTTAATGTGAGTCATCTTTATGTCTTTGCCTTTACGCTGTTTATTTAAGTAAGCACTCTATTCACACTGGTTGTTTCTTCCATTCTAACAGGTCATGGAGACCAAGAACATGCTCTACTTGGTAACGGAGTATGCCAAAAACGGGGAGATCTTTGGTGAGCACTTTAAATTTTAAATTTTTTTTATTTTTATTTTACCTCACAAAGCTCCTTGAAATTCTTCATCATGCTTGCGTGTGCATAATTTTGTATCTGTACCAGACTGTACATGCAGTCACTTCACCATCTGCTTGTACTGGGTGTTGATCCTCCTACAGGTCTTTTAATATTATAATGGGCTTCAAACAGATGCCATTTGTTTACCTCTGTTAATTAGCCATGGCACCCATTATGGAAAAAGGGACAATGCTTTTGGGCTTCAAACTCTTTTGCTTAGTCATCTATGCTACCTGGGGTTTAGTCACGATGTCATGGTACTCTCACCCTTTGATATAGCTTATAGTTATGGACACACGGTCAGCAGATTCACACATTAAGGAACTAGCTTGGTTGAGGGTAAAAGGTTGTTTTCATTTTACAGCACCGTCGAAGGATGATTGTCGGAACGTAATTTGATCAAATCATGTCGAGATGTTATCCACCGAATGGTAGACGGAAGGGTCAGACGCTTTAGAGGCAGCCCGGAGAAAAATACTCCTAGAGATCGAGGTCTATTATTGGGGGTCTTGAACTAGTTCAGGTTAGTGCTGCAGGATTTAATGCAAGCGTGTATCACAGTAGAACTGGTGCTAACATCAAAGCAAAGCATGCTTTTGGCAAACTTCCCGAACGGCAGCACAATAAGCCTGCCAATGAACAGGGCGCCAGGAGGGCAGATCATTATCAAAGCCGCATTTTGTAATGTTTCAGCAGGTGAGAGCTGAAGGGGATAAAAGAGGTTATCCAGCAAGGCTTTAACTCACCATTTGCCTTATACAGTATATGACACACTGAGAAGAACACAAGCGTGAAAGGAAACCGAAATGGCAAGTATAAGGTCAGAGTCCAAAAATAAGCTGGTAGTGGTTTCAGAACTCTTTGATTTGACTAAGCTTGGATTTGGGTTGCCCTGTAATCGATGTATCTTTAGCCTATGGGATTCCTGTATCACGTGAAGACGACTAGGATCGATTTAGCCGTTCATGACGCTCCCTCCCTCCAGTCCTCCATTGCTCGACCTGAAAAAAAGCTTTTCGGTGTTCACAAACTCACTTTGAGCGTCAGACATCCTGCTCCATCAATATCACCTTATTTACAGCTTCTGCTGTAGGTCCAATATGTATGAGGCAACACTTCAGAAAGCTGCTTGTAGTCTCAGGGTCTGAAAAAGTAAAAACCACATTTTGTCATCAGATATTTTGACAATACAGGTGTCTGTAAACTGATTCCCCATCCATTTACATGCAGTCCGCTACCTCCACCTTCATGCTGACAACTGCTCAGCTTGATCTTTGACACATGACCATTGTTTTCAACACTAGCCTATAATATTGCAGTTGACGTCGGCCTAGTTTATTTATAGCATCTAGTCGATTTATTCTTGCCTGAAAATTACAATTTTCAAAGTTCTCTGAACTCATTTACCACCAAAGTCTGTGTAAAGCAGTAATTAAGCATACAATCAACTTCCCCAGCAAGCGCATTATAAAATCCCCCAAAGCCATCAGGTGCAGCGGATGTTTGACCCCATAGGTGGCACTGGGTGAAAATTAAAACTTCGCACCCCACTTGCCACCAGACTGTCACCAGAAATCACATCAGAAATTGTTGGACAGTTAATTCATCACTGTGGAGTTGTAGGCATTTTTTGTACTAAAATGTTACTAACTATAGAATGATGCCAAAAAAATAGGCCTCATTTTATGAATCTGAATAAATAGAATCATTTCTATAAACAGAAATTAAAGGTAGGGTCTCTTCCGATTTTTGAGAAAAAAACTATACAAAAATCAAAACAAACTTGTAGCCAATGAGCAGAAAGGGGCGGGTCTTGTCAATATGGGTGGAGAGAGTGTTCAGTGTGCATGTGTGACATTAGCAGAAAGCGGTTTTAACATTGACATTGAGGATAAAACAAAGAAAGAAAGCGAAGAAAGGCTTACGATAAGGCAAGAAGTAGGACGTGTTAATATAGGATCAGCTTTCCAGCGCTGGAGAGAACTGAAGGAGCAGGAAGTTGGCCACATATTCACAGGTTGGAGTTTCCCGATTCAATAACTCCTGAGCTAAACGCTGTTACTACACAAAACGCGGTTGTAGCTGCATCTCTACATTACTAGGATAGAAAAGAGGTGTTATTTGTGTAGTAACAGCGTTTAGCTCAGGAGTTATTGACTCGGGAAACTCCAACCTGTGAATATGTGGCCAACTTTACTTAGGACGCCGAGGCGCTTTCACAGAACTAATATATGCCTTTGTCCTTTACATGATTATGCTCGTGTGTCATTTTTGCTTGTTTGTTTATCTGCAATCGTTTTGTTCTTCCCTTCAGCTATGATAAGGACACATTTCTTTCCAATAGTTGCCTGGGTTACGTATGTATGTGTGGGCGGAGCTATCGATACAGGGGTGGGACCCATTTGGGTTAGGGGCGTGTTTGTTTTGGTGATTTTATATGTCAACATTGGCTTTCAAAAATCGGAGACCCCGTCTTTAATATATAAGGAAATTCATTAGTGTGATAAAGTTACTGCCCTTTTCTGTAAGGTTCATACTGTCAAGTTTATAAGCAGTTATAAACTCATTTCATTATAGATTTCATATCGACTCGAAACGTAGCATGTACATGATGACCAAAGCATTGCAATGGCTGAGCTGCTTTACTGGAAGACAGGACTTTTTTTTTTCTTTCTTATCTCTAAAATCAGATATTAAAAACATATCACTAATACAACTGCTTCATGTTGGCAGTCTGGCTTAAAAACAGCACCGGTCCAACTTGTCATGCCATAACACCCATCTCTGTGACTGCATTTCCAGATTACCTGGCTAGCCATGGGCGCTTGAGTGAGGCAGAAGCACGGAGAAAGTTCTGGCAGATCCTGTCAGCCGTGGAGTATTGCCACGAGCGCAGCATCGTCCACCGAGACCTGAAGGCTGAGAACCTGCTGCTCGACGCAAACATGAACATCAAGATCGCAGGCAAGTGAACTCATAGAATACATGCTTGCTAGAAAAAATGCCTTGGCTAATGAATGGCCTCATTCACCTGCTGTAGACAAAACAAACTGATATTTTGTTAAACAATGAAAAGAAGCGTATTGATACAAAGTGGTTTCACACAATTTTCGTCCGTTGCCCTTGAGTTGCGGCCTGTGCCTTAACAAAGTGTTTAATTGGATGTTTTTGTAGCCTGATTGCCGCAATATCTGGTAAAACCAAAACCCAGGCTCCGTTCAGACATTCCACAATTCAAACCAGATAACACACATAAGCACACACACACGACTGCAGTCAGTCTCTCAGCCACTCTGGGATAACATATTTACCCAGTGACGTCAAGTGGAAGCGAGGCCAGTAGCACCGAGGAATGAACTAATATGCTCTGACATCAAACACACGCACACGTACACCCGGGGCTATAAAACTGACAGACTGGTGAATCACCGTGCGTCGTACAGTTTATGTAAAGACAGAAAGAAATGAATTATTAGACTTATTTCCAAGCAGCTCGGTTACAAGATTAGGCTAAATGGTTTGGAACCAGAAGACTGCTCTCTGTGATAGTTTAACATGCTCTTACACTTATTAGGTACTGTAGCATTGTGCGATGCTTACATCTACTTCAGAATGCAACTCTTTCTATGTAAATGATTGTGCATTAAATAGTGCAGAGTCTATAGGTTAAGAGGGTGCTTGCACATTACAGAGACTGAACATTGGAAGCTATGCGTATGTTACAGCAGTGGCTTTGAAACACCTTTGGCACAGGTCCCATGCATCTGGTAAATTTCCATACTCCCACGATCCCCCATCTCCCCAACAGATATCACCTCGTCCTAGAACACGCTATGTAGAACAAATGACATAATACCTGAATAAGAACTGCCAATATTATCTTGCTCATTTTGTTTTAACTTGACTTCTGGCTATAAAAAGATATATATATATAAACACACACACACACACACACACACACACATATATATATATATATACACAAATATAAATACATAATTCAGTCTTATTCATTATGGGGGGCACGGTGGCTTAGTGGTTAGCACGTTTGCCTCACACCTCCAGGGTTAGGGGTTCGATTCCCGCCCGACAAGGTGTGGAGTTTGCATGTTCTCCCCGTGCCTCGGGGGTTTCCTCCGGGTACTCCGGTTTCCTCCCCCGGTACAAAGACATGCATGGTAGGTTGATTGGCATCTCTGGAAAATTGTCTGTAGTGTGTGAGTGTGTGAGTGAATGAGAGTGTGTGTGTGTGTGCCCTGTGATGGGTTGGCACTCCGTCCAGGGTGTATCCTGCCTCGATGCCCGATGACGCCTGAGATAGGCACAGGCTCCCCGTGACCCGAGAAGTTCGGATAAGCGGTAGATAATGAGAGAGTGAGTGAGTGAGTGAGTCTTATTCATGTCATTATTCCACACGAAGCGAGGCATACAATAGATTCTTATCTTAGCAGATTACTTTATGACGCGTTATAATTTCAGCTTAACCCGTATTTATAATTGTGACGGAGGTGAAACTGAAAGCGCAGCAGAACCTAATCCTATAGTACTATTCCGCATAAACAGAAATGTCTACATTTATAGTCATCAGTACACAAGAAGGTATACAGTATGAATAATGTCATGAAGTTTATCGGCTCCAAGACAGACGTATCAGAATATTATTATTTTTTAACCTTCAATATCCGGTCATTAGATTTGGTTTAGGTTTATTCAGTTTATTCACACCATATTCTCTCACACCACCGCACCTTTAGTGCAGATAAAACTTGTCGACTCAGGGTGCAGTGACCTTTGCTTGCTTATTCCAAGTAGTAACCCCCCCCCCCCCTTTCCTCCTCCAATGACTTTCACTTGGCTGTTTTTTTTACTTCCTCTCTCCCACATCTTCAGTTGTTACATAACAAAGCCAGGCAATGAATTGGCTTCAGGAACTCAACATAATTGCATAATGTCCGTATTATAGGTTTTCAGCATTCGTACATTCGTCTTCAGTAAATGTTTTATTCTGGTCAGGAGGATGCGGTGTCTAACACAAGAACACGAGGAAAGAATTTGCTCTGGATAGCATGCAAGTCAGTCTTCTGTTCAGTCTACTAAGGATCGAAACGTTCGCCTTCAGATCATACAGTTGTCACACACTCTCATTCACTCACACACTCACACACTACGGACAATTTTTTCCAGAGATGCCAATCAACCTACCATGCATGTCTTTGGACCGTGGGAGGAAACCGGAGTACCCGGAGGAAACCCCAGAGGCACGGGGAGAACATTCAAATTACACACACACAAGGCGGAGGCGGGAATCAAACCCCCAACCCTGGAGGTGTGAGGCGAACATGCTAACCTCTAAGCCACCGTGCCCCCCATAATTGGAGTTATTGAAGATAATATTATATAAGTGTGTTATATAAGCTCTTTGTTTTGCATTATTTACCTTCACTTGCAGACTTTGGCTTTGGGAACTTCTTCCAGCCAGGGCAGCCTCTAGCCACTTGGTGTGGCAGCCCACCTTATGCTGCTCCCGAAGTGTTTGAAGGACAGAAATATGAAGGTCCACAGTTAGACATTTGGGTAAGAGAATCTATCCCACACCCTCTGTCCTCTGATCCGTTCAGTATTCATCAAAGTTGTGACATTCCAGCTTTCCTAACACACAAGAAGTCACACAACAAGATCCTAATTAATGTTGCAAATAAGATCACCACAGGTACGCATGCAACCGGTCGCATCACCAGTGCACTGAAAGACATCCTGTTTGGTCTTGTAAT
This sequence comes from Tachysurus fulvidraco, assembly GCF_022655615.1. Classification (NCBI taxonomy): domain Eukaryota; kingdom Metazoa; phylum Chordata; class Actinopteri; order Siluriformes; family Bagridae; genus Tachysurus; species Tachysurus fulvidraco. The sequence continues at coordinate 12,831,485 of NC_062543.1, forward strand.
GAAAAACCACAAGGATTACAGGGAGCACTTATTCACTGTGGCTACGAAATTTTGGATCTCATCAAAGTTAAATAGATTTTAACTCGTCCGGCTCGACAGGACGTGACCGTGCTAACGGTTACCAAAAAAAATGTAATTCGCGACATTTAAAACTGCTCGAGTTTAATAAGTTATCAGTCGAACGGTAAAAAGCTATTCGAAATGTTTTCGATGCACCTGGTCGTGGCAAGTTAGCTAGTCTGTCGGCTCGTTAGCACTTTAGCAGTATAGGATAGCTCGGGTTTTTCATAACTAGCTACATAACAAACTAGTCACAGTATCGACTTTTGAAAGAATAGCTATAACTGTACTATAACTATAACCAGTAACAGAATAGAATCTAGGGGTCACTTGCGGTGAAAAGGTTGCAGGTTGCATTAGGAGTAATATTAGGGATGCTATTTATTTTGTGTTTGTGTGTGTGTGTGTTGCAGAGTATGGGAGTAGTCTTATATGTTCTGGTGTGTGGTGCATTACCGTTTGATGGTCCCAGTCTGCCTGTTTTGAGACAGAGGGTCCTTGAAGGCCGTTTCCGCATCCCTTACTTCATGACCGAGGGTAAGGGAGTTACCGTACTGCAGGGAAGCTAAGACGATATTTATTACTCAGGGCTACTGCATGTTAACAGTCTGAAACAGCATGTTTACACTACGGATCGTCGTTCATGAACCTTGACAAATGGTCTGTCCCGTAGATTGTGAACATCTGATCCGGAGGATGTTGGTCCTTGACCCGGCTAAGAGGTTGGCTCTAAGCCAGATTCGTCAGCACCGCTGGATGGTGCAGGAGGTCCCATCCCCAAAGCCCCAGCTCAACCAGCAGAGCATGGGGGAACATAGCGAGCAGGTCCTTCGTCTCATGCACAACCTCGGCATCGACCAGCACAAGACCATTGAGGTGAGGATGCCTTTTAGTTGGCAAATCTCAAAGATGCCACAAATGGCATATGGTTAAATACGGTGACCCATGTATGTTCTCTGGATTTAACACATCCAAAGTGCACACACACACACCACGAACACACACCTGGAGCAGTGGACAGCCATTTATGCTGCGGCGCCCATGGAGCAGTTGGGGGGTTCGGTGCCTTCCTCAAGGGCACCTCAGTCGTGGCCGGCCCGAGACTCGAACCCACATCCTTGGGGTTAGGAGTCAAACTCTCTAACCATTAGGCCACGACTTCCCCGTAATCCAAGAGAATAGAATTTACTCTATATACTGGGTGTGAAGGATGTCAATCGTTGGCATCTCTTAGCACAAATATATTTGGAAAGGAGCAGAAAATGTGGCTCTTCTAGATAAAGAAAAAAAAACACAAGTAAACAAGGAAGTATTTACTTTTCTACAATTTTCTTTTTATCAAACTTTTTCTGTAGTCTCTCCAGAACAAAAGTTACAACCATTTTGCTGCTATCTATTACCTGCTGGTGGAGAGACTCAAGGCCCACAGAAGCAGTTTCCCTGTTGAACAGCGGCTCAACGGTGCCCAGCGCCGGCCAAGCACTGTGGCAGAGCAGACTGTCCTCAAGGTATGTGATTAAATCCTGAGTGCAACTAAATCATGTCATTCCTACATGGTGCCTATTTAAGCACATATTGTTAAACTGCTGTGCTTTAAGAGTACACATATTTGATGAAGAGGATGATGAAGGATGTCTGAAACATCATTAACATCCATGATATAAAAATGAAGATCGAATTTCACCCACAGGCTTCTGTTCCAGCTCTGCAAGCCACGCGCCACCTGCGATCACCCGTTCTTCTGCAGACCTCCACTGAGACGTTCAACTTCGCTCAAAGCACTTCTTCTCCAGAGCAGGCCCTAATGGAGGAGGAGGAGGTGGCTACTCCGAAGGTCAGTGAGAACTTTCCAGTGACTACTGCAGTGAGCGAGAGAGCAAACAGCAGAAGAATTGCACAACACTATATTAGTGCACGAGTTCGGTTTTTAATAGCCATGTTACTCATTTGGGCACCGCTGGATGACGCCAGCAAGGGCTGTTTTGTGTTCATAAAGTTCCTCTGCCACTGAACCACCCTCAACTCTTCCTCGTGACTCATCATCAGTGGAGCCCTGAACAGACGTCCTAAAATAACAGCAGCATAGTGACGGCAGCTAATGAAAAGCCTTCTCTCTCTCTCTCTCTCTCTCTCTCTCTCTCTCTCTCTCTCTCTCCTGCTCTGTTTCTACCGTGCATTATATTCCGTTGCGGCCAGCGAGGTATTTAAGTCTGGATTGTGTGAGGAATCCAGATATTAGAGCTTCTCCTGCAGGGTAAAGGACACTGAAAAGGCACATCGAGCATGGGTCTGAGTGTAGAGCAGAAAATAACAGTCAGACAGCAGTAGGATCTGATCTGAGCCTCTCTCTCATTTGAGCCGGTCACTCAATTGCCACGTCTGTGCCAGGGAAGCTATACTGAGCATCTGCCAGCTGCTAAGACTAGCACTAGGCAGCCCAGAGGCTTTATCAAGGCACTTTTTCCTCTGTATCTCCCTAGCCATCCGTTAGGAGGTGCAACTACACTCCACCTTTTCAGCTAAATCCGGTGGTCGCCATAGCTACCGGGCATTTCATTCCTGGCACCAGGGTTCAGCTTTTTCATTGGTCTCATAAGCATCAGGCAGTTCTGCCTCACAGGAGTGCATGCCTCATCACCTACCTTAATCAAGCCAACACTAGTAATAAGTCCTGATATCCAGTAGGAGACAGCTCCGTGCAGAAGAATCTACGCAATTTACATCCGGATTTTTTAATAGCAACATTAGCAAACGCTAACGTGGATAATGTGATATGGATAATGGGGTTTTAGCGAATGAAAAGTGATGTTTGTTTTGTTTTTTTACTCGATTTAATGCAGATAAAGTATGTTTGCATTTCACTTGCCTGTCCTGAATATAGCTCTTCGTTTTTGACAACTCAGTAGCGTGTGTGTGTGTGTGTGTGTGTGTGTCTCCAGGTGGATGGGTGTCTACTGGAGCCTTTGCCCCCCGTTGTAGTACGTAATGCTAGCGGCCCGTTTCCGGTCAACGTCACAGAGTCATCCATAGACGAAGGAATCGAGGCTGAAGATGAACCGAGCATCCACTTAAGCCAACATAGACAAACAGTGTCAGAAGGCACTAAACAACTGGGCACGGTGTCTGCCTCAGGTGTGTGTGTGTGTGTGTGTGTGTGTGTGTGTGTGTGTGTGTGTGTGTGTGTGTGTGTGTGTGTGTGTGTATGGGCAGATAGAATGGGCAGATGATGGATAGGTGGAAGAATGAATAGGTATCATAATAGACAGGTGCAGAGATAAATGGATGGACGGATGGATGTAAATGTACAGGTAGGTTCTAGAAGGGAATGAATGGATAAATGAATAGATAAATGATGGTTAGTTAAATGAACATGATGTTTGTAAAATACCTAAGTAGAAACATGGATGGATGGATGGATGGATGGATGGATGGATGGATGGACAGCAGATTACACAGAATTTACAGACAAGACAGAAGATGGGGGAAAAGCTAAATAGATGGTTGGAAAGATATCAAGATGGGACAGATGGATAAATGGACAGGTACCTTTAAGGATTGATAACAAATAGTTGTAAAAACACACATGTGGTAAAGGTAGCAAAATGGAAATAGTCGTTTCTCTCAGACAACTGGTCAGAAAGTTGCTCTGGATAGCTAGGTGGACATACAGGAACGGATCGCAGTAAAGAAATAGTGTTACAGAAGGATAGTTTGAGAAATAAGAAGAATTGATACTTGAATGGTATAAATTAAAGGTAAAATTAAGGTGTATTATTTCAATAGGGAAGCTTCTCTCCATGGCTTTGAACCCATCTCTGGGTAGCATGGACTCGGAGTACGATTTGGGCTCTACAAACAGTGACCTCAGCCTGGCTGAAGACCCTCCACCCCATGGAGGCACGCTAACATCGATGCCTACAGGTCAAGCAGACCCCACCTTCCCCTGCTTCCAACCTTCTAACGCCACCCCACAGGCCCTGATCTCAGAGGAACGTAAAGCTCATAATCATTCATCGGTCAGCTTTCGGGAAGGACGACGTGCGTCGGACACTTCTCTCACGCAAGGTGATAACGTTTTTCTTTTCAGACATGTTGGATCTTTACAGGTTCTGCATCTGTCATCTTGTTACTTTCTCGCTTAATGGTAATATTAAAATCCATTTGTGTCAGACTGCCCAAAGTCGTATGTTCAACCCATTGTTTACAAATGTGCTTCCATTTCTAAGCCCATACTACATTCACTATGGATCTCTAATTAATGATGACTAAGTACAAAAAAAATCTTGAATTAATTCTTCCATGTGGGTGCACGGTGGCTTAGTGGTTAGCACGTTCGCCTCACACCTCCAGGGTTGTGGGTTCGATTCCTGCCTCTGCCTTGTGTGTGGAGTTTGCATGTTCTCCCCGTGCCTCGGGGGTTTCCTCCGGGTACTCCGGTTTCCTCCCCCAGTCCAAAGACATGCATGGTAGGTTGATTGACATCTCTGGATAATTGTCCGTAGTGTGTGAGTGTGTGAGTGAATGAGAGTGTGTGTGTGCCCTGTGATGTGTTGGCACTCCGTCCAGGGTGTATCCTGCCTCGATGCCCAATGACGCCTGAGATTGGCACAGGCTCCCCGTGACCCGAGAAGTTCGGATAAGCGGTAGAAAATGAGTGAGTGTGTGAGTAATTCTTCCATTGTGAAGGTATGAATGAGTCCAGCTGAACGGACAATAATCAACAGCCATTTAGTTGCCAACTGCGGTTTTAGGGGAGAAAACCGAGAACAAGAACATTGTTCTCCTTGGTTTTTTTAGGTCTTTAATCTGTTCATGCAGTGTTCCTTTTTGCTTCTAGGTCAGAAGGCTGTTATTTAATTCCAACAACTCTTCATTTTCTTTGCTAGGTCTAGACGTTTTTCGGCAGCACCTCCAAAATCTTGCCAGGACCAAAGGAATTCTGGAGTTGAACAAAGCCCAAGTGGTGTTGGGATCAGGCGATGGAGACACCAGCTTCCAGCCTAAAAATCTGGAGCTTCAACAGCAGGTTAAAACAAGTAGCATACTGTATAATCCTGTTATCCTACAGAAGTTCCTGTCTACCAGTAGATAATTATGGATCTCAAAAATTAACTACAGCCTTTTGGCTGCTCTTTAATCAGTGAGTTTTTTTTTCTTTTTTGCTTGGTCTACAGGGAGAAGCACACCAGTGTCGTAGTGGAAAGGACACAGCAGTGTTCTCAACAAAAATGCACCCCTATCTGCTGTCTAGACGGCAGTCGCTGGAAACCCAATGTCTTGCTCAGAGGCTGCAGGTGTCCGTCATGATTTAACAGCCTAACTGGCTTTCTATGAAGAAGCAAATGATCAGAATGTGCATTGTTTTGCATTGTAATTTCTAGCAGTCATCACGGCTCTCGCAGATTCTAACGTACCTTCTTGAAACTCACCCGATCACAGACCATAAGATAAAATAAAGTGCTGTAGTTGGACTGGCTTAATGTAGAAAATGTTGAAGTGATCATGTGTGTGTGTGTTTTACCAGAGGGCTAGTCTGCTGGCCAGTGGTGCTGGCAGTGGGCAAATGTTCTGCAAAGATCCTATCTCTCGTACCCTGGAGCAGCAACTACAGGAATACAGGTAAGGAACACTATGGTTTTTTTTCCACCCTTAATATACAGTACAATCTCCTGTGCAAAATGACTTACTGAACATAAACAACTTACTTTCCTACACAAAAGTGTCAATTGTGGAATTCAGATACATTCACCACAAAAAAATTGGCATCTTTAGACTCCAGCAGAAGAGGCTCCATCTACAGAAGCAGTCTCATCTACAAGCATACTTCCACCAGACTCAGCTGGCAGAGGACCGGTACCCACCCGAGCAGGATCACGCCGATACCTCCCTCACCAACTTGACATACTCTCGTACACCTCAAACCCTCAGTCCTCTCTTGGAGCCTGGCACCCCCTATCCAGAGACGCACTCCGTGCCCTCGGACTGCGAGACGACAGAGACTCAACAAGGAGGCTGCGTTCTCGTGAAGTAAAAGATCTTCCCTTTCCAGCCATATACACTGGGGCTGGATCTCAGAAATAAAAATGGGAGAACAGCACTAAGCTCCCACAGACAAGCAAATTAGTATGTTAGTTTTGAAACTTAATGAGACACACATCCCGTCGTGATCCCGATTCCAGAGTACGGACTAAGAAGGACTCGTTTTGACAACTGTAAATGTGGTGTATCTTTGCTAAATTAGCTAGAAAAGCACAATAGGAACACATGGATTAGGATTCTGATCTGTGTCAGTATAAAAGCAATATGTTCTCCCAGAAAAGACAGTTTTATGCTTATTTAAATTTATGACATTTTCAAACTTGATCAAATGCTATTTGTAACATGGGACAGTCATCTCAAGAAGCAGAAAAGCTATAGTTATAAAGTCCTACAGCTTTAATATTCGGTTCTACTTAAAGCCTCGTTATACTTCGTACTACAGATACTGTACGTCTGACAGCCAACTGAAACAAACCTCAGAGAGCCAAAAGTCTTTCAGAACAGTTGGAGGACCCTAGCTGTCCATCAGTCAAGATAATGGATATGCGAACGTTCACATTTTATCGTCCATTTGACTGAAACGGTGGCATTTCGTCTGATGCCGTTCCTGCCGCGCTCTATCCGAAGTGCCTTTCCATGGCTCGGAAAGGCATCGGAAGTCCGTTCAGATGAAAGTATACAGTAAGTGGGCCTTTAGGCACTTTTAAATGTGACAGAAAGAAACGTCTGTCAAATCAAGCAATTCACTAGTCACTCCAAATGACAACTATGATGTTAGGGTTGTTTCATTTACCTGGTATTAAAAAAAGTCATGCACTTTCTAGTACGCTTACATCACATGTTCTATTAGATACCCCCCCGTTAGGTAGTTACACACTTATTGACTGTATCCCACATGATGCTGTGACCATGTGACCACCGTAAGCACAATTTACCAAATATTTTTCGGTGGTTGATCCTCTTCAGATTAGCAGTGACACTGATGTGATAGATAGTGCATGCTTCACTGCCACAGGAGTTCAACGGGTAGCCCGCATCGATGCACTGGATTAAAGGGGCGGTGACAGATTATGCATAGAAACAAAGTCACTAATTGTTTACCAAGAAATCAATCACAAGTCCAAGGAGTCTAGAACGAGGCCATTTCAGATTCTGAGTTTACTTAGTCAGGATGTACAGTACTTAATTTTAGTCATAAGCATATCGTTCTCTCTCTTGTTTTGTTTTTTTAAACAGAACTAAAGTCCAATATGTACGTTTTAGAGGATCGACGACGTACGATACACGGGCTGAATCCTTAACGGCTTCCTATTATACCCCTAAATTCCTGCTCCGTATATATTTCAACTGCATATTGTGTGAATGAAAGGCTTCTATACCCTAGCTGTGTCTTAAATATAAGGCCTCTTGTTGTTACCGTACGAGAATATTTACTATCCCAAAGTATAATAGCAATACAGAACATTTCAGTAATAGTCCTGACACCTGACGTAGGTGTTTGTAGTCATTGTGTTTACTTTTTTTGCCGGTTTACAAAAACGATCTCACGGAGATTCAGTAGAATTTGTAGTCGATCTTTTGTTGGCTTTCACTTTGTTTGAATTAAATGTGAAAGACACTTAAAAGAGAACTCGTAAGTCTTTTGTTCTCTACCTATCCATCCAATATTCAATATTTAGCATACCTATGGTGATAAATGATGTTTGTTGATGTTTGTTGGTCCAGTATAAAAAAAAATATATAGCTTGCATATCAAATCTTAATCCAAACTTCGACAAGCAGCCTGGTCAGTTCACAGCGGAGAACTCATTGGATTTGCATCCTTAAGCTCTGACTGACCCCAAACCTTATTATAGCAAACAAACCCCTGGACAATATCATGACGGAGGGCAATCTGCTACAAACCTGCTTCTTTAAATAAGCTGTAAGCCATTATTGCACTGCAGGAGAGTTGTTTTATTTCTTTCATTGTCAGTTAAATTCTGTTATAGCAGCGTGCTTATTTTCTACTTGGGTGAATCCATGCTCCATAAATCCAACTGGGAACCTTCTTAGTTAATCAGTGAGTTCTTCTAAACCTGTTTTTTTTTTTTTTTTATCTTTTCGTCAGTATTGATAACACTATGATAAATAAAACCATAGACAATGTAGGACACACTCATTCTAGATAAAGCCCGTACGGGACACGTCAAACATCCGGTGACTATAAAGCAAGGACAGAAGTTCTACCAATGTGTCAAAACTCTTAATTTCTCTTCCAGGGGGGGAAAAAAAAACTTTCGATTTTAATCCGTCTGGCCTCGAAGGGGTACAACACAGAAACTTTTGTGGCTCTTACTGAGAAGCTTCACATCATCACATCAGCTACAATACTTTGTGACCTGCGTTGCCAATCACAAGGCTCTCCAGTCTATCCCGACAAGAATTACATCTAGTGGGTCCTTTTCCATTGTCCCTTTACACCTTTGATCTCAGTAAAGTAATATCCTCATTTGGTTAGCACTGCTATGCTAATGATACTCAACATGACACTTTTCCTCCATCAGACACTGAGGTTTCAGCTTGTATTTCATCCTGCCAGGCAGTCAGTGGAAGTCCCATAGGATTGAGCTACTGCATATAACATCTATATTTCAGTATCTCCCTGGAGATCTGGTCAAAAACCCAAACTTTAGTGTAGTTCTGGACGACGGATCCACACCAAGTGCTGTGACCCCACACTAACTTCCTTAAAACACAGAATTGCTCATATAAAAAGCCAAAAAAACTCTGCAACATGGTCAGTTCGAGAATTACACATCGTTCCTGAGTCCAAAATACACATCAAGACTCCTGATTTTATTTTATATTAAATATTCTATCTTTCTGGAAGGCTTAAATAAAGCGCTGGTTGCATCGGTGAATTCCTTTCCAATTCCAATAAGCAGGCTATTCAGTGATTGGTTCTAAGCAGTAAAAGGTTACCTCCAGTTTTTTTTCCCCTCCGATTTTCCCATGAAAGGCTTTTTTTGAATGCATCATTAAATGTGCACGAATCACATGGCAAAACAGACCACCAGATCCAACAGTTTTCCTTAAATAGACACACAGAGTGACACTCCAAAAGGAGAGTCGTGATGCACTGGCAGCGGGTTGTTCATGCACACGTCTGAACATACAATGGCCTGAGCAGAACAAAAGCTTGTAAGCTTTTGAGATTGCTATACCTCGCTGCTGACAGAAAAAAAAAAGCCAATAGTTGATCTTGATTGATGTTGACCTGTACATCATGATGACCTTTTTCTAAAATAGTCATCAGAAATAATCAAAATCTACAGAATTTAAATATATTATAAATCCTGGCACACTGACTGGGGTCCTAAAACAGAGGGAAATAAACCCAAAATTAGAAAGACTGATCTTGTAATCCAAAGTAATAATGTGGTGCATTTACGTCATAGCTCTTACAGAGTAACTGGGAATAAATAAATAAATAAATATTGCCACTTAGCATTTGACTCACTGAAAAAAATGCATGTGATCAAAAAGTAAATAAATAAATGGAAAAAAAAAGAAACAACACAAGCAGATCTGACTAATAAAACCCATTTTCATATGTGGCTGATGTTTCACAAATTCTTAATAGGAAATCTGATCAAACCTGGAAGAAACTCACATACAAATGGACAAACAGGTTTGTGTCAGATTCTTTATTGATTCTGCGCTGTGAAAGGACAGCGCGAGTACACGTTCATATAAAACCGAAAGCACGTTCTGACGGCAATCACGATAACGAAAGGGGACTGCGGACCGTTTTCTGAAGCTGAGGAGGAACGTTTCACTGGCACGACAGGGAGTGTGCTGCATGAAATAGACTTGACCCATAACACTTATAACCTGTTGCTAATGAATCTCTCCCTACTGCAGAGCAAGGTTCACCTTTGAGCAAGGAGGGTCATGCAGAAGCTTAGGAATAAAGGATCAAAGTATTACACAGATCGGTTTAATATAAACACACAACAGGGACCTTTTATTTTGTGTGTGTGTGTGAAGAGGTTTAGTATGGTTGATGGCACAGAATAGCAGAGAATGTTCTAATTCATACATTGGGAACTATTGTCTTCTGGATTACTGCTACTAGAGGAAAATATTTATAAATGGTCCCTTTTTACATTATAAGCAGTAAATCTTTTTAAAACACTTCAGCCAATGCATTGAGGATCCAGGGCTTGAGAATTGTTAGCAGCTAAGTGAGAGACAGATGCTAAATGCTAACAGCAGTTCTATCAGTCCAGATACTGCCATGCACAGGGCTAGGGCTCAAAGCAAGCCATGCAAGCTCAGAATTCACTACTGCCCGTATATGCTTATGCACGGAAACTAGGAAGGATATAGAGTTATTACTGGGACTTCTAGGTCAGTCATCATCATAAGTTCCTCCTAAAAGACAACCAGGAACACAGTCTGGTAAGTATTTGTCACAACAGTTCATTTAGTAGGACGACATCGAAAAAGTGCTGAAAGTGAGGGCAGATTAACACATACGGAAAGGCAAGCTAATTAATCGTCAAGTTACTGTGTAACGATACGGTGTTTGTTTGACAAGTACATCCCACCTCCAACCACCTCCAGACTGCAGTCAGAATGAAGGATAAGAGAATGAGATGTTCAGGATCATTCGAGGCTGAGAGGAAAAAAAAAAAAAAAACTCGATTCAAAATAGCGAGAAAAGCACAGCTTCTTCTCCAGCACTTCCATACCGGAGAGACAAAACAGGCCTCCTTTCTATTAACAGTCCAATGAATGATCCTGGAAAAAGATGATGGTGGTGGTGAAGGAGGTGGTGGTCAGCTCGAGATGGGGAGTTTAGCATGGGCTCCATTAAGCCAGGACAAGAACTAAAAAATGAAAATAAAATACAATAATTAAATAGGACACATATTTAAAAGGTACATAAATTACACTAAAATCGTTACAGATCTGGCCAACACAAACAAGTTGAACATTCGTGGCTTGTTTCATTTGTTTTTTTTGTTTTTTTTTTACATCATAGAACACGTAAAATATCAGTAGTGTTATCACAGCCATCAAGCATGTAATGATACCAAAAAAGTTCCTAGTTGGTCCATGGTGGCTGTGAAGCAACAAAGTAATGTGTATGTTTTAAATTAAATCACAAAGTCTCTGTGACAACTGAAGTGGGTCAGTCTCATTTACTTATTATTAAATACATTCAGAATTCAAGAACCAAATGAGCCTTTTATAGCTGATCGATTGATAGATACATTTGGGGCAAGTATTTAAAAAAAAAAAAAAAATACGAATTTCTCTATTCACTGAAATCCGTATTTAAGCCTACCACTTATAGCCTCTTGGGCAAAGTATTTGACGTCGATGTCTTGGTCTGCAGCCAGTTTCTCCAGCACAGGCTTTACCTCAGTCTGCAAAGAGCTGCCAAATGACAAACAGCAAGTTAGGTGACATTTTAAAACGTGTGACTTCGAGTCATTTCCAAAAATAAAAAAAACACAAAGAAATGCATTCATGTGCAAGTAGACATACTTGCTGTCCAGAACAGGGCCGATCTTCTGGAGGGACTTAGCCACATTGAAGCGCACATTAGCCACTTGATCATTGGACATTTTCAGGACCACAGGGAGCATGTGCTTGGTGGTGATCTCCTGACCGCACGCCTCCGATAGAGCCTGAATAAAACAAACGTTAATGCTTACGTAAACCGGCTGTGTGCTGTATCCTGTAAGGGGTTAGTCACTGGGCACTCGGCTGTGGCGATGGCACAATCCAATGAGTCACAAACAGACTACGGGAGAGTGAAGACCTACTCAATTTAAACAGACACAGATTCCTAGCACAGAAAAAAAATCCATGCTTCGCAAAAGGTGCTAACGCCTTGGGGCAGTTGCTATAGCAACCAAAGGTGAGTCAGTGAGAGATTTTGGTAGCAAATACGCACGTTGATGCAGAAAAGCGTGGTCATACGATGCAGGTAGTTGGGGTCGTTGGCCATTCCTAGTACTTTGGGTATGATGGTGTTCTGAGCCCATTCTGCACCAAACTTCTCCACCAGCTTCGTCAGGTTGCAGGTGGCTGCCTCTCGGATGGCATATACTGTCACACACAAGTTAGGTTATGAAGACAAAGTCTCAAAGAATTGGCATATCAGCCTCAAATTACAGCCAATCTGTTAACAAAAACCGTAATAGCTAAAGTTACTGTGAGGGTTTAAACATTTATTTTTTATTTAAACATTTGTTTGCTGAACCCCATTTTCCTCACGAAAACTGCCTTGTCACTTGCAAACAGAATGTGTTATTCATTAGAATTACATATTTTGGTAATTGTATGGGCTGAAAAAAAAATACTGATAGATGCCTGTTCGAATAAATAAAGAGTATTTTAATACATTAATGAAGACACGTTTAAAAAGAAAGTCTTTCCATGTGCTCCCGGTGCTAGAATGCTAATATGACAGGAACATAGGCCCCATGAGGCATTTGATATTTAGATAGCCATAAAACAGCAGCCAGAGCTCATTAAATCAAATGGATGTTGTTGCGTATTCAGAGGTCATCCGAGGTTTACATACCATGGTCGACAAGCCACGCCATGCACAGGGAATTCAGTTTCTCGTCAAAGAACTCCACCCCCTGCGGACACAAATGAGCAGCATCAGCGGCATAATCAACTGGCGTTGCAATGAACAGAGAGGTTCAAAATCGTTCAGCTGCCGCACTACAATCAAGCTTGGCCAAAGACTAGTCTTAATCAGGTCAGGCAGTGATGTATGCAGGCCATCTCTTGTGTGTACTACATTGTTTCTTGTCAGTTAGCATAAATCACCGTTAATGTTACCATTAGTGGTAAACGACTGCATAAAATAAACCAAAAAATGCAGTAGACACTGAGGAATCCGTGTCAGTCGTCATCCGAGAAACTGAGACTCACCAGCTGGCCTGCCAGTAGAGGCATGTATTCAATGATGGCCAGCCGCACCCTCCACTTGGCATCTTCTGCAAGCTCTACAATAGCAGGGAGGAGAGATTGGGACAGCTGGCGGATCCCGATGACCTCGTTCACACAGTCCAGATTAGAGATTATGTTCAGACGCACCTCTGGACACTGGAAGAGAGGGAAAAAGATGAGTCATCTCTGGCTGTAAAAAAAAATAACCTGAGTGAATGGGTAAGTTCAAAGACTCGGTTAAGGAGGACGGGTACAATGCAAACACTTCGGTGGGCAATAAAAGATGAAACAGGAGAAAACTGCAGCACTCATCCATTCATCCCTCACTTCAAGGCTCCCTCCAGGCCTGTGGGATCAAAGTGGCTAGTTATACAGGATGCTCATCTGCGGTTAAAAGATGACGCAGATCTCCTCATTGAGGTCTGGTCTAGGGCAACTACACACACTCACACAAGCTGTAACACTCTAATCTGAAGTCTTTACCTCGTCTTTGAGCTGGGCCAGAAAGAGAGGAAGCAGGTGCTCGATGGTGTTGTCCTTGCCCAGAATGGTCGACAAACCCATGATCACCGAGGCCAGAGCCGATTTGACGTGCTGATTTGTGTCTGAAACCAGTTCCTACAGACATGCGCTAAGTGTTAACGATATATGACAGCTGTAAAAATCAAACATTCACATCACCCACATCTCAAGCCACATCAGTAATTAAGACTAAATTAAATAATAACCCTGCAATTAGACCTGTTCGGGATTTAATTTAAATTGTAAAGGACACCGGAACACAGCCCACATTAAAGGGGCGGCAGGGAAGCTGCAAAGCCGTTTAGCAATGACGCATTTAGTTCAAGTTTGCTTAAACTTTAGAGATGAGTACATTTCATATTATCCCCCCCCCCCCCCCCATGAGTCTTATTTTTTTATGTTCAGCTTCACATTTAACAGCTATCGCAATGAAGAATCATCCAACCAGCCTGTGCATCCTTTAATCCCTTTTAGGAATTAAACTGAAACATGATAATCACGGACACAAAGGTTAAGCTTCTAAGGAGAGACCAAAATTAACTCCATACTATTTCACAACTCTAGAATGTCCTTGAAGGCATTTGACTAACGAATGTATTTTACTCAGGATTGGAGAGAAACACTAAATTGTCTCTCATGTAAAGCTTCTTTGTAACAATATCCGATAATAAATGTTCTATTCAGATAAACACAAAAGCACTGAACTGATCACAGGTGGTTGTCAGAAGTAAATACCAACACCAACATACTGGTGAAGATAAGTAAGGCAACATCTACTGCTGCAGGACTTAAACATATCTGCCAAATCCTTGTTCTGTTAATCCGAAGGTCAAGGTTACAGCACCAGTGACCAGGCTAATTTGAGCTCATTTACGTCTTAGACACTTTAACCAAGGACAGCTGCTGAGTCAGATGTTAGCTGTTACTCAGTGTCAGGAGACTCAGAATGTGACATCTGAGCTGTCAATCACCGTATAAGAGCTATGTTTAATTTTGTAGCCCATAGCCTACAGAGACTTTAGTCTAGTGACCCAGACACTGGTGATTGGATGAGTAATGTACCTTGACACAGGGCAGAATGTGATTCATGATGATCGTCTCTCGGCTGTCTTCTGGTAAATTCTCGCAGAATTCTAAAGACCAGAGTATAAAATACAGTACAGTGAAACAAAACAGACATGCACAAATGTTGGTAACCAACAGGTTCCAAGTGAGTGAACCATACCTTTGACCTTATTGGCAGCAGCGGCACGTACTTCAGCCTCACAGTCTTTGAGAAGGTTCTGGAAAGCTGGCACGAGGTCGTTCTTTGTGATTTCTGGACCGACTGCCTTTTGTAACTACAAGCAGCAAAAAATATAGTTTACGTAATCAGTTACAATAACAGGGAAATTACAGAGATATCAGCTCTGCTTATTAAATTCAAGATATGTACAGTATTTTCCGACTATAAGGCGCACCGGATTATAAGGCACAGTCTCAATTATGGGTCTATTTCTTAACCCATACATAAGGCGCACCATATTATAAGGCGCACCATATTATAAGGTGCACCATATTATAAAGTGCATGCTATAACATACGGTCTACAAAAAAGGCAACAGAAGCAAAACAGTGAGTTTAGTTGAACTTTAGAACTATAACAATACACACATTATTTTTTAATCAATCTTCTCCCACAAATCCATCAAAGCCCTTATCTACTGTGTTTTCTTAACTTGGCGCAGTACATTTTCTTGCTTCCTCCACTTCTGAACCACAGACACATTGATGTTGAATTCTTTCAGCAGCTCTATTCCCATTTACAACCGTGTAACTGATAGCCTGTAGTTTGAATTGTGCCTCGTAAGCATCTGATTTTTATTGGTGGATGGCAAACCAACTTAAGGTGCATTTACCGCCACCTACTGGGCTGGAGTGTGGAGCACAAAATGGTTAGGACAATTTTGGAGAAAATTTAAGGCTTTTAGGTGTGCCTTATAGTGCGGAAAATACTGTACATTAAAATTTGACCTTTATTTATCAGCCCCTTATTTTAATCAGGAATCTAAAGACGGTGATTACTTTCACACTCACCTCTGAGAACTTGTCTGCCACCATATAGCGAACCCTCCAGGACTTGTCCTCAGCGGCTTGCCGCAGAGTGGGCATGACCAGAGACTCCAGATCCTCCTGGGGCAGCAGCGTGGCAATGCTGACACATGCCTCCACAGCCAGGAGACGCACAGAGTCCTGCAGGACGCATTCATGAAGAAAACAATCACATATTTAGAAAATCACTGGAATGATCACTGAGTTTTCTTTTGCCTTTAAGTGTTTCAACCAAGTTGCCTACATTTTGAAATAGTGGGAACTTCACACGTACAAAGACGTACATTTAAAGACACACTCGATGTTTTATTACGTGACTGAAACTCACCTGCTCGTCAGAAGCCAATGCAGTGAACAGAGAGATGATGTCGCTCTTGACATAATCCAGCTCCAACACTTTGGCAAACTCTCCCAGCTTAGATGCAGCAGCACGACGGACCATTGGAGTATCATCAGAGCAAAGGTTACGAAAGTGCCTGAAAGAACAGTTTGAAATCGTTATGCCTTTAATTCTTGAAAGCGGTTATATACATTATAGTGAACGATCAAAATCTTTGAGTCTTTGTAGTCGTTCCTTTGAATACTCCATTGATCTGTTTAAGAAACCGGTCAAACTAGGAATGAATATCTTAGACTACAGACTAATACAAGGGCAAGCAGAAAAAATATTAAATTAATTTCCTACAATAACAATAATCACAAAATCTTTGATAATGTTTTATACAATTATCAGCACATTAACTATCAGATTAAACCTACTGGTAAAACCCCACCATCAAGGATAATTAAATAATTTAAAAAAAGAATAATAAAATCCTAGAGACTGACTGGCGAATCTCGGCTTTGACGGTGCTGGAGACGCGCGGGTAGCAGACGCTGAAGAGACCACAAGCTGAAGTGCGAGAAGTGAACCAGTCACCACTGGCCAGGCGTTTCACCAGGGGCTCGAAGTGCACCTCCAGGTCCACAGGTGAGTGCTCATGGGAGATCTTCCGTAGTGATTCCACTGCTCTGTCCCTCACCACAGTCTCCTCAACTGTGGCCAGGCTCTCCAACGGTGGCTGAGGACATGAGAGGAAAGTGTTGATGGCTATAATGAATCATTCAATAAATCAGAAGAGCTTTCATCACAGAAAGAAACAGATTTGTTTTGGCACCTACAAGGAGACAGTGCACGTAATCAGGGCCTCCGACCAGCATGGTGAAGTTGCCCAGCTGTTCAGCAAGAGCAAGGAGAACTTCATCCTCATCGTAGATAGTATCTAGAATATAAAGCATATTTAAGAATGAACTGCAACATTTTGACAACTTACATACTAAAAAGTGCATTTTGCTTCATGGTAAACACACTTTAGTTATATATTTTAAAATATCAAACAAACCTGAGTGAGAAATTACAAAATAGCAACAACTTACCTGTGAGGAAAGGGAGCAGTTCAGTACGTGTCCTCTCAACACCCAAAGCCAGGGCGATGGTGGAGAGCTTCTTAATGCTGTTCAGCCGCAACTGTTTTAAAAACAGACCTTCGGTTACAGATGTATGAAATTGCTGAATGAAATGACTCGATGACAAATATGCATATTCATTTCCTCAAGCATAAAGACTCACTGCGACTTCTGAAGAGACAATTTATTACATCAGGAAAAATCTTTATCAAAAAAAAAAAGACGAGCTGGTTTTTATTTTTATGGTGACCATGTGTAGTAAAAGCAGGAGTGTGAAATGACAGCTTTACTCTGGATATCGCTTGGTATCCTCTGTATTTCCACATACCTTCTAATTCAAAAAAATAATAATATAATAATACTAAATCATCTCTAAACTCAAAAAGTCCCTTGAATTTTTCATGATGCTACCAATCCAGGAGGGAGAAAAGGCTCCTTCCAGCTGGCTGCCTCTTTCCAAAGTATTGCTCATGCTGCATAATATATTTGGAGGAAAAGGCTACCTGAAACCTTCAGCAAGCTCACAGACAGCTATGATTGCCTTTTATTGCAGTGACTGATGTACAGAGAGAGAGAGAGAGAGAGCATGTCACCACTCACAAAGGCGTGTGAAATTGTGTAGAACATGCCGTCATCATATCTTGCTCCCTAACTAGTGCACAACTGATGGTAGTATAATCTGAGCAAGGTGTTTGCATAAATATACATGCGTTTTCTGATAATTAAAACATCTGACCTAATAGCCATAGTTGATCTCTACCTGCAAATCCTAATAGTCATTAATTTTCCCAAGCCCAGACAGAATAGCTAATTGTGCTCTTTTGGACGCCTGGCAAAAGCATCATTAGGTTTTGAACACGCAATCTCAATCATAAACTAATAACAAAAATCTGCTTTCTGAGATAACAATTTATCAAACAGTTCTGTAACAAAAGTGCCTCTAAAAAGAAAGGAAACCCTGAGTAAGTTGTACGTCATGAAAATATCTTGAAAATAATGTATTGTGAGATGACATTTTGGCCATGTTTTTCACCCTGCACTTCTGGATCACGAGTGAAGCTGAGATGTCACCATTGACAGCGTCACATGTACAAGAAAGCCTGAAAATGACATGTTCATGGCATGGATTTGACAAGTAAACACTACCAATAGAACATCACTGTTAAGTAAGAAAA
Source organism: Tachysurus fulvidraco (assembly GCF_022655615.1). Taxonomy (NCBI): domain Eukaryota; kingdom Metazoa; phylum Chordata; class Actinopteri; order Siluriformes; family Bagridae; genus Tachysurus; species Tachysurus fulvidraco. The sequence goes on from NC_062543.1 coordinate 12,849,781, forward strand.
CCATTTCGTGTTGGGTTGATGGTGGAAAACCTTGATTCGTTTCCTCCGGGTAGATCGACAAGCTCTACGCAAGTGTGATTTATTATCTCTAAAGTTTGCAACCGTTTGTAGATTTTTGTTTATGAACTTTTTGATTATGAACTACAGCTCCGTTTATGTACCAGCACTGATTGTCTTCCATGCCATGAAGATTTTGGACCTCCACTGAGATGGCCGACTCTCTGAGGATCCCGAGGCATCTAGAGATCTACCAGCTCCAGTTAGACTCTGCTATACTAAAGAGGAGATGCCAACTCCATGTGGACAACAATCTCCTCATCAATAAAGCATCTGTCAGACTGTTTATAATGTTTATAATCACACCCTCCAGTGTCACCCATGAGGATGAGGTTCCCCTTTGGGACCGGTTCCTCTCAAGGCTCCTTCCTTTACCATCTAAGGGAGTTTTTCCACGTCACAGTCACCTCAGACTTAAATACAAACACATTTAAATATATCTAATATAAATCTTGACTTGTGTATCCTATTGGTAGGACACACCAAGCACGTATGTAAACGATTTGCACTATTCAGACCTACAGATTTGTGTGTATAGATTAGAGATGCGTTGTTTTGCTGATGCATGCCTCTGTCCTGATGATGAAACTGCGACATCAAGCTCTGCAGTGATTCAGTGGCTTCCTATAAACTTTATTATTCTGGGTACAGATCGAGATTTTCTCTCAGGTGCTCATTTATAAGACATTGCATCAGTCACATATAATTCAAAGTGTAAACGTGAGCTTAGTTAACTTCCAAACAAACAAGCTATTTTTTTCCCAAATACGATTGAGACAACGTATAGTTAAAGACTGTGGTTTTAGAATAAAAAAATATAGAAATAATGTATTTATTGTATTCATGTTGTTTGGGAGTCACCTATGCAGTTATGTAAACAGGTTGTATTTAGTTGCTAGCTAACGCGCTAAATTAGCATTAAGCTAACGCGCTAAACCATAGATATCTATGGCGCTAAATCAGCATTAAGCTAACACGCTAAGTTAGCATTAAGCTAACGCGCTAAACCATAGATATCTATGGCGCTAAATCAGCATTAAGCTAACACGCTAAGTTAGCATTAAGCTAACGCGCTAAACCATATATATCTATGGCGCTATATCAGCATTAAGCTAACACGCTAAGTTAGCATTAAGCTAACGCGCTAAACCATAGATATCTATGACGCTAAATTAGCATTAAGCTAACCGGCTCATTAGCTAGCTCAGAGGAAACCCAGTTATCCTGTTATTTATTTCACTCACGTGTCCTAAAATATAAATTTTAACTATTACAAATGCTTTACCTGAACGTCTTCATTTCTTAATTCGTCAATAAGCACCGCAATAGGGTAAAGAGAATCATCTCCGTCGGCACCCGCCATCTTGTATTATGGTTGTTATGGCCGGTTCGTGCTACGGGGTTTTCACACAGGGGCGTCGCACAGTCCCGCATTCTACCGCACTAAAAAGTATATAAAAGTAGTACGTAAGTGATGGAGATCTACACTATGTAGTACGGTAGTGTGTAATTAGTCAGCTAAAGAAGTGTGCTAGTGTTTCAGCGCAGCAAAATATCCAAACTCGTTCTTTGCCTCAGATGTTTGAGGTCTTGGTTTTGGGTGTATAACAAGAAACAGGTCAATAAGTAAAGAGTAAAACACTTGCAAGTGTGAGTGTGTGATGTTCTAGAAACCAACCAGACTTTTCCCAATAAAAACAAGGTTGTTGTTAGCGAATGTCAGCAATTTCTTGTCACTTTGATAGTACTTCTTATCCATTTATAGTTACATTTAATGTTGTGGAACACAATAAGCAGGAGTCAATCCACCTCTCACACCAACCTGTCTATCTCCTCTTTCTTGACTTTGACTCTCTATCTCTTCTCTCTTGACGATCCGATCTCCGCTTCAGCCACAGCTCGCAACCTTGAGGTAACCATGGACAATCAACTGTCCTTTTCCTCTCATGTTGCTAATGTGACTCGCTCGTGTCGGTTTCTTCTCTACAACATCAGAAAGATTCAGGCATTTCTGTCCCCACAGGCTGCTCAGGTACTTGTCCAGTCTCTTGTCATTTCAAGACTGGGCTACTGCAATGCACTGCTGGCAGGTCTACCTACGAAAGCAATTTATCCACTGCAAATGATCCAAAATGCAGCTGCACTGCTTGTTTTCAACCTGCCTAAGTTCTCGCGTACCACCCGCTGCTGCAATCCCTCCGACTGGCCTCCGGTAGCTGCATGCATCAGATTCAAAACACTGATGCTGGCCTACAAAGCCAAAAGCGGACCATCTCCCTCTTACCTCAAAGCCCTCATCACTCCTCGCACTGCACCTCGTGCCCTAGGTGCTACCAGCACTGCTCGACTGGTTGCGCCATCTCTCAGGGTAAGAGGCAAGTACACAACAAGACTCTTTTCTGTTCTGGCACCAAGGTGGTGGAACGAACTTCCCCTAGGGGTCCGGACAGCTGAGTCACTGGATAGTTTCAAACAACGGTTGAAGACCTACTTATTCATGAAACACTTCAACTAGCACTTCCTTTCGTGTTTGTTGCATATGTTTCTAAAAACAAAAAAAAAATTATTTGGACTCATGGTATCTTAAGTATGTAACCCAGTGAACCACAGTTAATGCATAGAATGATAGAGACTTCAGCACTTCTGTACGTCGCTCTGGATAAGGCCGTCTGCCAAATGCTGTAAATGTAAATGTAAGATGCACCTTGATATGTTGCAATGATACCAGGATGTGCATGGGTCTCTGTCCTAAGTTAACTCTTTTACTTTCAGGAGCCATTCTATCATAATTAGGACCATAGTGAGTCAACAACGTGGTCCGTCCATAACACACTCATTCACACACATGGAACGTAAACACTGGAGAATCCTTTTATAAAAATGAAATGCATCCTTCTATTTATGATTATAAAAGGCATCTTTTATTTTTTTTTAAATCTATGTGGCAAGCAAGTCTCAGTGAATGAGCAATTCTGCTATTATATTGTTTTATACCTCTATTTTACAAACTGAACAGACTTTTTCAGGTTTACAGCTTTTACTCACACACAGAATGTTTAAAAATCAGGTCCGAAAAACATTATCGAATCATTCAGTTCAAAGGCTGTTGCATGTATATTCAGGCTTAATTGCATACAAAACATTACACGCATGTGATTAGTTATCTCAATATTATGCCCCAAATCAGCTCGTTCTGCAGCTGAAACCGTGATCTGCACCTGAACACATCACAGACCCATTGAAATGTCCAATAAAATATCCTGCTGCATGAACAAAATATGCATGGGCCATCTGTCACACCATTCATTTGCTAATTCGTGCTTCATTATTCAGATTACCGTACCATCTTTCACAAGAATACCTTTTTTTTTAAAATAATCACCACATTATTACACACTACTCTAGTATGACCTGGTGTTTGTCCTGATGCTTATGTTTATGTTTATATTAGTGAATTGTCAAAGAAGAGACTGTTGCTGGTGATGCTTACATAGGAGCACAAACTTAATATCGTTAAGTGAAGTGAAGTCAAGAAGCTTTTATTGTTATTTCAACCATATATAGCTGACTCAGTACAAGGTTTAATTAAACAAGGTTTCCCAGGACCAAGGTGCTACATTAAACAACTCAGAGCTATGGACTTAAGTTCTAGCCAAATAAAGTGCACCAATGGGAGAGAAATCTTTTAACACACAAGCAGAAAGTACTGTATGGCTTGGACATATTTCTAACAAGGGACGCCCATGTATCAATGGGAAAAAGCAAACTAGCTAAACCCTACCTCACTAATAACAAGGGGGAAAAAGGAGTCTAGGTGCTGCTGGGTACAAAAACATACATTGCTACTATTTCACAAGATTATATATATATATATAATTAAAGGTTCAAAAAGCATTTTGAAAAACTGTAATTTACACAGAACTTCATATTTTTCTAGCCCAGTTCAAGCTCCGCCTCTTTTCCTTATAAGGCATAAATATGCTATGGCGGGGGTAAGAATAAAGCTTGGGACTCCAACATAAATTTAAAAAATGTTGTAATTGTAATTTGTGATCAGAACAGCAAAATTGTATGACATGAACAAATCTTGTATGTTAAAAAAAATGTATGTTGTACGTTTTTCCCTGAGCATATAACGTATCATGAGCATTGATTTAATAGAAAATGGTCGATTGATATGTCTTAAAAGCTTATAGTATGCTAGTATTTACTCTCTTTCAGCTGAGTTAGCTATTGGGTGAGAATTTAAATAAATAAATAGATAAATAAATAAATAGATAGATAGATAAATAAATAAATAATCAATACATGTTGTCATTTTGCCTTGCAACCAGTAGGGGCTCCAAAAACTGCTTCTTCAACTCTCCTGAATAATGAGTGTCATATATAAACAGCCAGATTACAGTTTTAATGCTTTGGTAATTCCAGTTACTTGTGATGATGCATGTTGGCAGGTGGCTGATCCTGACTGGTAAATAAAGCAGAGGCAACACATTTAAATCGCCTGGATTCTAATGCTAATCAAAGCAAAGTACAAATGACCTACTAATACCATATAATACTGAACTTGGTAACCTCAGGTATGCAGTGACGTTTGCAGCGAAACTTTAACGCTATGTTCTTACATCTAATCTTACATCTATTTTAGAATAATTATCCTGTCCTTCCTACTCTGTATACCTTCAAGATACATCTCCCGTAAACCTGAGCTGACAAAAATCATATCTTGAATACATCAAGCATGCACGAGAACATCTGGAATGCATCTTGGTCCCTCAGGACATCCAGCTGTGCATCGAGCTAACAGACCATACAGGAATTGTAGAACGAGATCACTTCAGAGTTGCACCAAAGGAAACATTTGACCTCGTTTATTTGGGTTATAAAACATCTGTCGAGAACGTCTGTCAGCAGTTAATAAGGTTCGCAATAACAACAAGAGGAGAGAAGGACCCGAAGGGGGGGGGGGGATTCGTATTACAAAGGAGCTCCTGCGTCACCAGCGGTAGCATCAATGCCAGGATTTAAAAAGGATCAGAGTTCTCTGTGGTGTCACAGGGACACACAAACACACTCAAGGTCTGTACATGTTTAGTGAAACCAACCTTTTATGCTTGTGAAGGTTTTGCACAACTGGAAGAACATGTTCCTTTGTGACTAGAACAGTAGTGAATCATTTCGGGATAAAAGCACTAATACTGGAGACTCCTTACAAAAATCCTCATCATCATCATCATCATCAATTAGGGAATGACTTCACTTAGTCACTCAGTCTCATGAACAAGATTTGATGTTAAAGCAAACTAATTCAGAGTGACTGTAATTATCTTAAGTTAACACTGACTTTCATTCTAGATTTAAAATCCAGGAGATAATGACACTAAACTCTGCGATTGTAAGTAATATGAAAAAAATAAACAGACAAATCTGCAGGTGCACATTATAATTTTATATTCTCTATAAATAAAAGTCTCTGGTCACCATGTCAACAAGATGTTCTTTATTTGACTCCATCACACACCGAACACTGAAATGACTCTTTTCCAGGACGAGACATGACATCACTGACACGGACATCAGAGCAATCCGAGGACCATTCTGTTTCTTGCTCTGCTGGATTAGAGACAGGACACACAAATCCGTGTACGTACACTCTGTACCGACTGTGACGGTTACCCAAGACCTGGGACGAGTCCAGTTTAGTTCATTGTCCGAGACCAGGATGAGACTATGTGGACGTGCACATGGGAAATAACCAAAGATCCTTAAAAAGGATCCTTTGCTCTGAAAGTTACAGCAGGTGGTGTGTGTTTTTTTTTACGGAACACGGAGGGATCTGTCATGAAAAGGACGTCATATGGAATGATATGAGATGATTAGTGTGCAAAATGACTAACGACTCCATGCTGATATCACGTGAACGCACACACACGCACGCACGAAACAGAGGGAGGTTATTTATCAAGCAAATAAAAAGGAAGAGTGTTGAAGCAAATAAAGGAATGTAATGATGAGGGGGGAGGCATCAGGGCTGCGTTCGTCTCCTGCTGTGTTTCGCTCGCCGGGGTTTCAGGATGACGTATCTGCTGTAACTAGTGTACTGGTCTGACAGGAATGGAACAAAGAACGCCCTGTAGAACCTGGATGACCTACAGAAGAAAAGAGGAATCAACAGATCAATTTTCTTATCGAGCTTTAGGATTATTATTATTTATTTTTTTTTACACATTCCCCAAAAGTGAGGGTTGAGGTCAGTCATTTTCATTTAATTTTTTAATCCTAGACTTTGGCGCCCCCTATAGGACGAGTGCATTCAATGCAGGTGTCAATGTCAAACGGTGCGTTAATCGCTTATGAAGGATTTAATTTTAAGCTTAATCGAACACGCCGGTGTCGGTATTTTAACGAGATAAGGTGCATGTGGTTGTACAGGATTAGTACAAAACACTACAAACAGAGCTGCACTCCAGAAGTCTGGCTGATGTTGAGACATACATTTATTTATTCTACAGTACATCTACAGTATATATGACTGCTAAATGATCACATCTGATGGGTCAGTGTGCCGAATCATTTGTTTACATTCATTATCATCATTAAACAGTTAATTCACTGGGTCTTTTATTTAACACTTAAGGAGACTCCGATGTCAGTCTTCAGTGTGGACGTCAACAGACATGGAAACTACTTTTATGAGTATTTTAAATCTAAACGATTCGGATCGTATATTTTGATTCAAATAGACACCACATTCACTAAAACAGACTCTTTCTACCCTTCAGCACACCGTCTCTCTCACACACAATATTAAAAGGCTTACTTTGATGGATCTAGGAAGGGTTTTTCTGTGATAATGCTCCATTCATCTTTGTTAGCAGCGTAGTTCGGCTCTCGTGGCGTTTCGTTGTCTGTGGCCAGGTCCACCAGATAGTGGCAGTGCTTCAAATCCACCTGCGGTAGAAAGAGCAAAATTGGAGTGGAAATGAAACGTTGAATGAATAAAACTTTCAACATTTTGACCTTGTCCTTGTTGCAATCCAGGGGGTGAAGCTGAAACTGATCCAACTCTTTGCATAAGCCTAACTCTCATGAGCTTAACCCACAGTTTCAGCCTGAAAGACACCAAGATGTCACCACCCCCCTGTATTTAGTCTCCATTAAAGTAGGAGGAGCCAGCTTAAGCCTGACTCCAACTTGTTACAATCTTCCCCTAGGTTTTAGCAAATTTTTTATCTCCAGTGAAAAACTCACGTATCGAGATGGCTCCTCCAGGTTCTGGTCGTTCATATCCGTCGGGATTAGACGTGTAGCATCCGGGCCTGAGGCGAAGGGCTTCGGCAGCTGACCCCTGAACTCTGACTGGATGAATTGCATCTGCCAGCTAGAGCACAAAAGCGGAGCCAAGACAAGAATTATGCACTAAAGGAATGCCCATGTTACTCCAACATCACTAGTTGTACTCACTTGCTGGGCAGGAGGAAGCTGCTGGGGAAGCGATGCCACTCTTTCCCAACACACACGCTCACCGGCCGGCCCTCGGGTACCGCGTGAATCGAAGGGTCTTTGGCGATACGGTGGAACTCGGGATACAGATCCAGGGGAGCGTGATACCCTGTAAGCATATCACAGCCATGAGGCTAAGCAGAAACGGAGCTACAACACAATATACACAGTAAGTATCATTAGTAATCGCAGGAAAAGTAAAGCAAACGTTTGCTAAATCACCTCGGAAGAGAGCCACCGAACGGGAGAGAGACAGCACACCAAAGAGAAGAACGGAGGCAAGAGCCAGCCAGTTGGAGGAGATGGTATAGTGCTCCAAACGATAGCGCTGGAACATGAAGTGGTAGCATTTCTGAAGAGAAACGAACAACCGTCACGATTAAAACCTTCTCATTCGAATACAAATACACGGTTTGTATATGTTGGATATTTGCTTTGCTCACACTGCGTTACCTGGAGAGAGGAAAGAGCCACTGCACCACACAGGCAGATCAGGGGGTAGATGGGAAACAGAAAGCGCTCCTCCTTATGGGGACGGGTAAAGAAAATCAGCATCCAGATGTACATGGGGGACAGGGTGAGCCAATAGGGACGGCCGAGGTTCTGCACTGCGGCGCACAAGTGCGTTCAAGAGACAGTCAACGTGGGACAACACATATCTTTTCACACACACACACACACACTTTACTCACCATTGAACCTCTGTAGCAGACCCTCCATGAGAGCGGTCAGGGGAAGAGAGAACAGCGCCAGCACGAAGACGATGTTGAAGTTGAGGAACCCGTTCACAAAATAGTAGTGCCAAGGCTCAGTACCTGAAGGAAAGAAAAACTTTCACTACTGGTAAGCAAAAGTGAATACAAATGCACAGGTGACCCTGGTGTCATTTAGGCAGAAATCCCACGATTCTTAACGTGCATTATTGTATATAAATATTATTGTATACACACCATAACGAAACCATGTACTGTAGATGTCGTGCGGACAATAATAAAGAATAATAACGTCAATTACCATAAAGATCCGGCCCATGAGGAGTGAAGACATTGTAGAGTATTATATTTAGTGGCGCGACCACCAGCTTGCCGTAGTAATAACTGTCCACGACGACGACCGGGACCTAAAAACGATACGGTTTTCGATGACTGCGTTTACTTTAAGACCTCGTCACATTTTTACAATTGTAGCTGCTCGGGATGTATCTACATCGCTAACTCAGAGTTAAACGTGATCCTGTCTTTACCAGAAAGAGCACCAGGGCCACAAGTGTCCATGTGATGAAACTTTTCCATTTCTTCTTCACTAAGAGGAGGTCAAAGGCAATGGGAAAGCTGCAAGGAACAAACACAGACTGAAATAACATCGTAGTTCATGCCAGTGCACAGAAACGAGGTACTCACCCGAGCAGAGCGCTGAAGGGCCAGCCTACAATGGCACCGGCTGCTATGCCCAGTATGGCCAGACTCGGTCGCCCTTGGAACCAGCCAGTCATCGCGACCATCGTACTGTACATGCAGAAGGTACTGGGCAGGAAAGCTGTGCACACAAGAAGCAGACGAATTCTTAGCGAAATCTCTGTAGATTTGGGCCACGAGTTTTAGCTTTTCTTACTGAACGCTGAAGATCTACAGCATTTATTGCTTTACTATTTATTTGCTAAGAAGATTAGAGAATAACGTTGTGGAATTGACATCATCGCCCATCATTGCCTGTTACCGACAAACGAGAGGTGCTGAAGAGTTTCTAGGTATGTTTGTATTTTCGACTCGGGTATATTGGTCTTATAGATTTGTAGAAATGAATGAATAACAGCTAAACAGCGGGATTTCATTTTTATTAATGCACATACATGCCTACCTGCAGAAGAGCAGAACATCCCCGCGCTTAGAACCAGGAAGGCCAGCATGAGCCGGGCGACGTGCAGGCCGAACTTCTTACAGATCGCCCTGCAATGCACGTGAGATTATTTTTCACGCTGATTTGTAGAACAAAATCGCAGATCACCAGAGTGTCACACTTACTTATAAAAGTAGAGTTCGCACACGCAACAGGCGAACGCCAGCACGCAGCGGAGGAAGTAAAACACGAGGACCTGAAAAGACACGGAGAGAAGATCGATGAAACTTCAGCAAAAATCCATTGAACTAAATGCTTTTACATTTTACTGTTTTTTTTCTTCACCAGAACCGACCCAGGATTGATTTTTGACATTTGCTACTTTGGGACGGAAATAGACCGATAAGATTTAGTGCATCGGGTGAAGAAGTGAAGCCTGTTCTAGTTCTACCTTGTTGGTTTGAAGTATCTTAGCATGAAAGCACGCGGGAAGGGCGTGCAGCCACAGGTAAGCGTAGGAGCGAATGGCGTAGACGGGGGAATATTCCCATGTCTGCATCCCTTTCCCATACAGCAGGTAATGAGTCTGAGGAAATACAGCAGACTCACTGTCAGCTTCACTGTCGCCTGTTAAAATAGAGTCGAACGATAAAACGCTCAGCTCACCGGTTCCCAGTAGTTGAAGGTCTCGTCACAGTCTGAGACGTTGCTGAGCAAAGCGGCGCAGAAGCGGGCTGACACCAGGCACTTGAATGCAGTCGAGCCCTCGGGAGCCCAAACCTGACCTCCCTTACTACTGGAGGACCTGAAACGAGACATTGGTAATCACAGGAAAGCATCTCAGAACACACAACACATCAAACCCTGAAGTGGATGAGCTTCAAACAGCAGAACGTCACTCAATTTGGTGAGTCTGTGTCCATGATAGCCTCAGGTTCTTGCTCTGGGCTCACAGGAGTGGAACACGATGTGGTTTCCTGCTGGTGTAGCTAATCCACCTCAAGGTTTTGTGTGTTCAGAGATGTTTTTCTACTCAATCCGACAATCAATCAGAGACAGGCTCCCTAATTTGGCATACTTGCGCATGCGCGTAAGAGACTACTAGGGTCACGCGATCATGTAATGGTTAATGTTATTATAAGACCATAAACAGCTAGTAAGCACATGCAGGTGCAGCACGAGGCGTATGAGATGCACTCAGTTCAGGCTGATTCATGCATGCAGGCATGAAAAAAGAATGAATGAACGAACGAACGAATAAACGAATGAATGAATGAATCTCATTACAATTCGCGGTTAGTCTGCTAGCATAGCTAAATTCCTCAGGGAGACTCGATAACAGCATGACAGCGTGTCAGTGTGACATGTCGTTGTGTCACCTGTGTGTTACTGTGTGTCCCTGTGCCTCATAACGCGTTACAGATGAATTAATAAACCAGCACTGAGCTGTCAGCGGAATAAAGACCTCGGCTTTACTCACTCATTGCACGACTCGGTGGGTTTAAAGTCCTCGACGCTTTTCTCGTCCTTTACAGCACGCTGTTCGCTGACAGGCGGAGTGTTAGCGGTGCTGGCGTCGTGTTTGCTGCCCCGTCTGTTACGCTGACGGAGTCCCTTCGTCGCCATGTTTTCTCCTGGCGCGTCATCATAGAGGCGTGTAAAAGAAATCACACCGTCCTGTCAGAGAATTTCAGAAACGTCGGAAGGCAGGGGAGGGCTTATAAATATTCATGAGGAAACCGCTACCCAATAAGGCTGATTTATTAATATTCATAAAGCAACCAAATCCTGTTTTTAGCGTTAGCCCGGCTGAAGTAAGGGCTTATGAATATTCATGAGGGAAGCGCTACCTGATTGGTCATTGAACTTTACGTCTTGCTTAATATTCATGATGGAAGACATCCTGAGGAGATTTTTTGTGTTGTTGAGTCTAACACAAAGTTACATAATCAAGTTATCCGGTTATTAATGTGTTTATCCCAAGAACAGAAGTCACAAATGGTCAGTTATCTTATTATGGAAGTTGTAATTTATTGTCATAATTCAGGTTCTTATCCATCCCACAGTTATTCTGGTCCACTTTTAACCAAGCAGAAAACAATTACCCAAAGTATAAATATGCAAACATGTTGATCCGATCATCTTATCAGACCTCAGGGAACCCATTCCTTGATCATCTATACTCCCAGTTCAGCTCCCAGTTCTCGGCTTCTCTGTTGCTGGGCCCATGCTTTAGACATCCTCTATTTTAGATCCTTTTACATGTTGCTCAAAGTCTTCTACTCTTTAACGAACTTGCTTTATGCCCAGAAGAAAAACCTTACTTTATGATTAAAACCTTATTATATAAGAACCACATATCAGTGTGATGTCAACTTTTTGCCATATAGTCTACTTCTGTATAAGATTTTAAGATTTAGACATAGTTTTTTGTCTTTGATATTCCTCAGGTGAGACAGGTCTTTCACAAAGATGAAGAGAGAGAGAGCTAAAAAAAAAAGCCTTGGCAAGTTGCCTTGGTGGTATTGTGACCCCTGAGTGATGAATGGACTTTAACCAGTGTAATGATTACAATATTTTCCACCTGCAGAAACGAGCAGATAGAAGCAGAGTGACGGTCAATCATGTTGGGCTCCTGGATTTTGGCTGTTTTGTGCATCTGCATTTTCTTCCTCCTCATCAGGATTCAGAGGCCTAAGAACTTCCCTCCTGGACCGCAACCTATCCCTATATTCGGCAACCTGTTCCAGCTCAACATCAAAAATCCTCTGAAAGATTTTGAGAGGGTATTGTCCCATATTGTCTTGTCTCAGATTACATGATTGTGTTTAACTCTAAAGTTTGCACTTTAATTAAAAAAAATCAAGTGTAGCCAATAAAGATAAAAATGAATTCTTTTTGTGAATGTTTTTGCCCATCACTCTTTAGTTTGCTGAGCGCTATGGGATCGTCTACAGCCTGTATATTGGGACAAGGCCAGCTGTTTTTCTTAATGGTTTAAAGGCAATAAAAGAAGCTCTGGTGACCAAATCTGCTGTCTTTTCTGGACGTCCAGGAAACCTGCTGGTCAGCCATGTCACAGAAAAGAAAGGTGATGTCACTCTTTATCGGACATGGACTAAATACTTCACATAACAGACATAATACTTCACATAAATTCTGATTGTTCAGAAGATGTTTCCTCTTCTAATGTTTCCAACACAGCAGCTCTGAAAGTCATGCCAGCTGTAATTCATATAACAGATACATGTTTATATAAAATGAAGCTACCTCGTCCATCATTGTCTGTTAATGCAGATGATATAAATACTAAGCTGCTGTAATTTGGAAAGCAGAATGCATTTAACTTTAAAAATACAACTAATTAAGTGATTACATATGACAGGTGTTATTATGGCTGATTACGGTCATGGATGGAAGGAACATCGGCGCTTTGACCTCATGACGCTGAGGAACTTTGGCATGGGCAAACAGTCTATGGAGGACAGGATTCTGGGTGAAATTCAGCACATGGTCGCACGATTGGAAAAAAGTATTGGTTAGTTATCATTACTGTTTCTCTAAGGTCAGTATTTTAGAATTTCCAGTTGATTTGATTTGCATGGCTTGATTTCTTCCCTTGAATTCGGCTTGCCAGGTAAGAAAGCGGCCATCTACACCAGCCAGTCTGTCTAAAGCGGTGTGATATCTTGCTAGCCTTGCTGACAGTCAATACTAGATTTTGGACAGGTTTTCCCAGCACACCATATACATGGTAGATGATCTGCCAGGTTTCATAACCCGAAATTAGCTGTGCATGAACAAATATAATAAAATTTGAAAGTAAGAAAAATCAGAATATGTGGTTTGTTGAGTATTGTCACTTTCTCTGAACAGGCAGCACCATGAATCCACAGACTCTGTTCCATGACGCAGCATCAAATATCATCTACCTGGTTTTATTGAGCACTCGATATGACTATGAGGACAAAACCCTTAGAGAGTATGTCCAGCTGTTCACAGAAATCTCAAAAATCGCCAATGGACCTTGGGGAATGGTAAAACATATCATCATCATCATCTCTATCATATATGGGAAGTTTGTGCAGCATGCAAGATATTTTGTTTTATTTTTCCTACAGATTTATGATACACTTCCTGTGGTAAGATATCTGCCCCTTCCATTTAAGAAAGCCTTTGCAGCTGTCAAGATATTAAAGCAAAGGGCAGTAGACATGATAAACAAGCACAAAACAACAAGAGTCCCAGGACAGCCAAGAGATTTGGTTGACTGTTATCTGGACGAGATCGATAAGGTTTGTGTGTGTATGAAATTTTTTTTACAGCTGTATGAACTTCCATGAACTGTTGAGTAATTACTGTTTCCACCCTCTCAGCATTTTTTTATTTGGTGGGTAGTACCACTGGGACAGAGTTTAGAAAGCAGGTTAAAGTTTCTATTACATCTAACGCCACTGATATGAACTACCTACATACAGTACATGAGCTACCGTTAAGCAAGTCACAAGCATATACAGTACTGTATATTACACATTAAACATTGCAGGAGAAAACTATTTGTGTGACCATTCATTTGGATCCTGCTGTCTACAGGTACAATTTTTTAAACTTACTGAGTATTGGAACCGATCAGTACAGTTACAGATATCTGATGCTTTTGACAGAGAGCTGATAGTTCCTCTTTTGCTGAGGTTCAGCTTGTGATGCATTTGCTGGATATGCACTTTGCCGGGACGGATACAACATCCAACACCCTGCTTACGGCTTTCCTCTACCTTACCACTCATCCAGATGTTCAAGGTCTGAGCTATGAGCTATGTATTAACGACTGTGCCGTCTTCTCGCTCTGAACAGTTTAAATGGTAGAGCTGAGAAAGGTGTTTGTCGTGACATCCGTTGTGCTTTTTTTTGGTTTTGCTTCTAGAAAAATGCCAGCAGGAGATTGATGAAGTTCTGGCTGGAAAAGATCACGCATCTTTTGAAGACAGACACAACATGCCATACGTGCAGGCAGTGATTCACGAGTCTCAGCGTATCGCCAAAACCGTCCCTCTGAGCGTGTTCCACTGTACCACGGGCGATACTGAATTGATGGGCTACAGCATCCCGAAGGTAACAATTCATTTCATGTCATTTCCATGCATTCACACTTATTAGTTTTCTGTGTTGCTTATGGATAATCTTTATTCTAGGGCACCCTCATCATCCCCAACCTCTCCTCAGTGCTGAGTGAAGAAGGCCAGTGGAAGTTTCCACATGAATTTAACCCATCAAACTTCCTTAATGAACAGGGGCAGTTTGAGAAGCCTGAGGCCTTTCTGCCCTTTTCTGCTGGTGAGTTTTTGATCGTTAGCCATCATATGCTACTCCACACTAAATAATACTACAGTACCTACACCAGAGATTTTCAATAGCTTCAATAGACAAAAGGCACGTGACAATTTACTGATGTGTCTTTGTATACGTGAAGGTCCTCGCACGTGTCTTGGTGAAGGTCTGGCTCGCATGGAACTCTTCCTTGTCTTGGTCACACTGCTGAGGCGCTTTCACTTCATTTGGCCTGAAGATGCAGGAACACCAGATTTTACCCCTATATACGGAATTACACTTACCCCCAAACCCTACAAGATGGTGATCAAGCTGAGACAGGCTGCTAATGAAATATAGAATTAGTCCGAAAATATCTGATACAAATGATGTAATAAAAGCAACTGAACATCATGAAGCCTTAATCCTGGTCCTGGTTTCTCTTAAATGGTTCACTTGGCAATTTTTGAAGCAAATCTCTTTCTCCTCTCTCAAATGTTCATTCTATCGTCACCAGCGTGAATCCTGATGACACCGAAGCCATCTGTGACTGAGTAATCATCCATCACTAGGGATAAAAAAGGGAAGGAGAAAGACTAAGGCTAAGCTTTTTGTCTTCAAATGTACATGTACACAAAGATACCGGCTTAAACTTCCCTCCCAGTGGAATTCAATTAAAGAAGAAACAACTCTGAAGTGATATAAAATTTTATTCAGTATTATATTCACCATAAACAGATCCATAAATATAATCCAATCGTCAAATAATAAACAATGATCAAGTCATTAAAACTTGTCACATGATGCAGCGTACATGATGCAGCGTACTCACTTTTAGAACCAGAAGAAAATTAAAGGGTCGATAAGTAAAATTTTTAAAAAAGATTTCAATGTTCTCGTTAGGTTTGGTGCATAAACATCGAGTGATTATTACCGGCTTGATACACGTTGAGGTCATGCACTCTGACGAATGCGTTTTTGTTATAGTAACAAAAGAAGGTATTCAATAGAACATAGAAGCCTCTACGAAATAACTAATGCATCAATTCCAGCAACAGTAAAAACAAGTTAGCGCAAACAATCTGTTTCGATGAAGAGATAAAATAAACAAGCACAGAATCAATTCTGGGTGTGGACCAGAGCATAAAAAGGTACTTAATACCGCTTGAATGTAAAGATGTGTTCTGGGTAATGACTAAAGAAAACTAAAATACTACTAAAAATATTATTTAAATCAATTATTTCATCATATATTAAAGCCATGGCTTGAAATATGAATCAAATAGCAAATGAACCAAAGTTATTAGTTTTGCTTGTCCTTTTAAAATAGAGCAAGAAGTGGAAAAATACTCCAATGTTCTGTTAAGGAAATAAGGCCTTGGTATGAAAACATTAAAAGAAAACATGATAGTTTTATTTAGACGCATATTTGTTTAATCCAATGAGCTTGTATCAGTTCATTGACCTGAATATGATCTCTGTAATAAAAAGTAAGACCTGTAAAATGAAATAAACAAACAAAAGGCTATTTGTGTTAAGTATGAAAAAGGATTGGTTTGATTCGATGTTGAAATATTTTGGACCAAGTCTAAAATCAAATCTAAAATCATACCAATAATGTAAAATCAAATCTAAAATCATACCAATAATGTAACCATTATTGGTATGGCTCATCTTGTGTTTAATTGAGACTGAGGTACTTGTGTAATGTTTCCGCTTTCACGAGAATACCTGGACTACCGCAGGGTGATGTTCAAGCGTAGAGGCAGCAGTGTGCGCAGCTGGTTTTGCAGGTCCAGCACTCGGGTGCGAGACAGGGCACGATCTGGCGACTGGTATGATAACCGGTAGCACAGGCTAGCATGTCCCATGTGGGGGTGACGGAACCTGTCTACTAGCTGTATGTCCTTTACAGCTCCGCACGTGGCTATGCGGACTGCCTCGTGAAAGTCAAGTTCGTCAAATGTGTCTGGCTCCATCCAGAAACTGACGTCATGGGTGTAACTCGGTGGGTACAGCGAAAATGGCTGAAATGTGGCAGGCACTTGGATACCAGGTTCAAAACCTGCCAGGAAACGTGGGTCCGAGGTCCACATTAGGCGCCAGTCAGGGATTGAGAAGGTCAGGGTTACAAGGTGATCCAGATTTAGCAGCAAGGTCAATATTGAGCTTTTATAGTGTGGGAGTTTAGATCGAGGATAGGGGACGCAAGTTATTTGGCCAAAATTGTGGAGTTCCTGTGAAATTAACCTCACTCGACACTCTTCACCTAGCTCCTCCTTCTCAAACGAGACTTTATAAGGACCAAGAAGAGCCTCCAGGTTATTTTGAAGGATCTGGTCAGGTTGGGATTCAGAAGGTAAAACAGCAATCAGAAAAAGCTGATGGTAAGCAGGGGAGCGGTTTGGAGTGATGGGAGCTCTTTGAAAAACCAACCCACTAAGCGCATAGATGGTTCCGGGGCTAAAATCCTCACGCTGCATAATTTCCTCTGCATGCATTAACAAAGATGGCCTTAGCATATAGCTACTACTGGAGAACTGCTGGTCTTCGGTTGGCTCACAGTCCTTGTCAATCGGCTTGATCCAGTAGATTTCCGAGGAGCTCAGGTTTGAGCCACATGCCTGGAGTTTGTCTTGGGAGCAACTGAGCAACTCTGGAAAGTTGCCGCTCACTGAACATACAGGCCATGAAGATTTGACCTCTCTGAGCAACTGCTCCAGCACCAGTTTGACAGGATGGCGTGACTGTCGACTGAGGAAATCCCTGACATAGAAAAGAAGGATTGACAGCATGACATGTCTGATAAGGTCTAATAAGGTCACGTCATTCAGGACATTCTGCTTTGCCTTGGAGAAGTAACTTGAGGTAAATGGACTTAATCTTCATAATGCCTCACATATCCCTGTAGGGCTTATTGGCTCTGCTGGATGGTGGTAAATTCCCTGCCATTTAAACAGGACACCTTACCCACGATGTAACCTTATAGATGACTGACTGACATGATTGGTCACAGTCCCAACGACAGGACCAAACAGAATATGACCAATTTCCTTACTAATAGAAATTGTGTTGTTTAAGATCTGACCACTTACCTGTTCACGTATTCGCTCAACTCCTCAGGAAGCTCAAAGCTAACCATCTCCTTCCCAACTACAGTGTCCATTTTCAGTTTCTTGGGCATTGTGTATGGCAAGCTCCGGGTAAAAACATGGTTCAGCCCACCTTCCACACGAAAACCTTTATCTTGACTCCTACGGAGGAATTAAGGAGCATGTAATATGCCACTCTGTTTTATGAACATGTGGAAGCCTTCCATCTTTTTAAATAATTGATTATTATGAAGTATATGTAAGAGTGCATGTAAGCATTTTATATATATCCAGTGTGATAGAGCTAAAGTAAATTTGCTTTTCAGAAATCGGGACAAATATGGAAATAGAATGTGAAAGGTACATCTCAGAGCAAAACCAATGCTTACCTGTAACCCGTGCATTTGTATCCTTGATATCTGTGGCGATCAAAAGGACGGATCTCGCTGAGAATGAGGCCAGCCTCGGCTGCCATGGCGACCGCCTGCCAACTGTTGTGCCATTCTCTTATCGGGTTGTCAAATGGAGTGCCTCCTTGGCCATTGCATAAAGCCACATGCACTTCTCCGTCGGCCTTGAGCACTTCAGCACAGCTAGTGGGGAAAACGGCATCACAATAATCACTCTGAGTGCCTGAGAGTTCACAGTCGCATGCAGCATCCCAAGTAAGCGTGTTAATTATGCTTAGCGGTTGTGTTGTGTAACCCTCACAGGCTTGCATAACATCCTAACAAAGCCATGATGGTACTTTAAAAAAAAAAAAAAAAGGAAATAAACAGATGTCCCACCTTATGAAGAATTTGGATAAGAGAGTGCGGTTCTTCTTGACGCCGCTTTTCCGTCCATAGTGAGGAAAATTGAAAATGATGCGGTCGTAGGCAAGGTGCCGGATGACATTGTGTTCATTTAGACGTGTGCAGTCCACCTCGAAAAGCACCGTGCAACCTACAAA
>NC_062543.1:12873527-13003527 GCF_022655615.1 Tachysurus fulvidraco
TACTAAAAATAGATGATTCAGCTTCCCCTTTTTTTGTTAGCAACGTTTGCTAATGTAAAGGAACTTTGGGAACCAAACACACTTGGGGAAATTTGTGGATTCTTTAAATTCTTTCTAACTAGATATTTGAATACTGCCAAACACTATAGTCTGTTAAAAATATGAAGTGGATGTGGTGCTATGCTGAAAACTGTCTGACTTTTGGGTTCTACTATTGGGTTGTTTTACATGGGAGTTCATTACCTGTCAGACGTCATCGAACGTGAAACGTCTAACGTCTGAATCGCAAATCTTCTCGCTTCCGTAAATCTGTCACTTGACTCGCAACTCGATCATCTGTTCCATACTGTTTTAGCTCCGTTCACTCTTTTTATAGTACAGTATAATCGTTTGGAGTCTTCGGATTTACTGGACGACGTTTGCCATATTTGAACACATCACACATTACAAACCGTTTAGAAAAGCCAACGGAAACCCTCAAAGCACAGAGAGAACTTTACATCACTTGGAAAACTTTACACGCGGGACGAAGACGAATCGAACTGCCAACCCCGGAGGTGCGAGACAAACGTGAACCTCTACACCACTTTACCATCCTCCCACTCTCGTGTTTTGCAAGTGGCATAACTACAGCAAACTTGGCACCAACTGCCTAAGGAGTCAAATTTACATTCAAATCATGAATCAAAAACGGATTTGCGATTCATCACATTATGATCTCAGCCTTTCCACTGTGCAATATTTGTGTTTTTTTGTCAAAGATACAAGGAAACAACTCAGGTTCATTAAACAGCACAAGCTCTATCGCATATTAGCTGTTAGAACCCAGAATTGGACCCAGAATTGTCTCTCGGCCCAGAATTGGACCCATGCTGAGTTCTATGCAACTTTATTTACTTGTACTGGTTATCTTTGGGTGAAGATGAATTTACGATGACTTGTACACTTTATCATGTTTTTTTTTTGAGGGATTTTCCTTTCTCTACTGTCTTGTTATATTTTGCCATGAATTAGTGATAATCCTCTAATCTTATATTCGACAATCTTTATCGTCTCGACAATCTTTTCCGTCTTGATTGTTAAATGGAATGGATTTTACCCCGTTCAGGAAATAAATGTTATGAGATAAATGCTTAGTCGTGTCTTAGTTTTTTTTTTAACATCACCCGACGTTACGTGTCATCACATTCACACAATTATCCACTCAAATGATCGTTGTTTACAAACTCAGTGAGCAAAAAATGACGACGAGAGTGGAACCCGATGCGCTGTTGTACCTCGTCCACCTCGATGTTCTGAGATGCTTTTCTTCTCACCACGGATGTAAAGAGTGATTATTTGTATGGACGTCCACATGCACGAAGACGATCTCCGTCACACTCTGACAATTTTAGATAGATAATAAATAAATAATGTAGGAAAATTCATAATAACAGTTATAATGGCATCGGTTTAATCCGTTGTCGATCGTTCAGGGCACAGGGAAAGACACAAAGGAAACGTTTTTTTTTTTTTAAACATTTGCATTTACAAGAAGTCCATAAACTAGACTGGTCCCGATATCGGGTAGATAATTTTATTCTCGATCCGTGTGTGGATTTTCATTCACACTGCTGTACTGTGTGTGAATGTGTGTGTGTGTGGCATTGCCAAGCCGTTCATTTAGTCGGGTTAGGATGTTAATACAGGTCATTGATGTCGTCATCATCATTTTAAAAGTTTCAGCTCCCCTGCTGCTCTTTGTGCTGGATTATCCCCTTAGCAATCAGGTCTGGGATCTCCACGGCAAGCCAAGGCCCGAGCTGAGGAGAGCAAAACAGATATGAGAGAAATATGCAAAATATTCATAACAGATAGATTCGGACAAAGACGTGTCACTTACTCCCAATGCCATGAGATGAGCCAGGCCGAATTTCGGCACGTTTCTCGCCCACAGCGGTTTGAAGTGATCCGTCAAGCAGATCTTGCCTCCCCTTTAAAAATGAAACGACCACTTAGAGAAGACGCAGTTAAAATGAAGAATACAAATGAACGAAGAGAAAAACCCTCCTAACCTGTACATCTTGGCCGTCTTGCCGTCTAGTTCAGGGATCGCCACTTCGGGTGCCGTCGCGGGATACGTGACCGGAATCTAATATTAGAGTTGGATTTGTGAACGCATCACCCAAGAACTATTTGTACAGAATAAATGTATCGATACAAGTCTGTGATTTTAAGTCTGACGTACTTACGTCGAGTTCCATGTCAAATTCATACTTAAGAAGCTCGTGGATGTACCAGCATTTTCCAAACCACCTGTGAAGACAAGCAGTCAAACTATAATGTCGTGTGAAGTCACGATTTTATTAAGCGTGGATTCGTCCCCCCCCCCCCCCCCGCACAAAAAACGATTACTTTAAACCGATAATCTTACCTTGTACCCTCTTTATTGGATTCGAGACGAAACCAGTCATTATCAGCCGCTTTGTTGTTTTCGACATACTACAACACACGGAAATACGACGAGGTTTAATATAAACGTCACACGCATCTTAGTTAAAGTGCCTTTAACCTGTTATAAATAGGTACATTCACATTTCCAGCCTTTAGCAGACACCCTTATATCCAAAGCGACTTAAATGATCTAATTTTCATACAACTGAGCAATTCAGGATTAAGATCCTTGCTCAGGGGCCCAACAGTGGCAGCCTGGTGGACTTGGGATCGAACTCACAACCTTATGAATGGTAGCCCAACACCCTAACCACTAGGATACCACATGCCCACAAAATGTGTCGTTTACATATCCGGCATTTGGCAGACGCTCTTTATCCAGAGCAACTTACAATTAAAATCATTTATACAGCTTAGCAATTGAGGGTTAAGGGCCGTGCTCAGGTGCGGCAGCTTGGTGGCCCTGGGATTTGAACTCGCGACCTTCCGATCAGAAGTCTGACACCTAATTCCATCATTGAATCTATCCTCTGCACTTCCATTACTGTTTGGTTCAGCTCAGCTACCAGATCTGACCTCAGAAGACTACAGAGGGTAGTCCGGACTGCTGAGCGAACCACTGGCACAACACTCCCCACTCTCCAAGACCTGTACTTCTCCAGAGTAGGCAAAAGGGCAAAGTCAATCACTCAGGACCCCTCACATCCAGCACACTCACTCTGGACCCCTCACATCCAGCACACTCACTCTGGACCCCTCACATCCAGCACACTCACTCTGGACCCCTCACATCCAGCACACTCACTCTGGACCCCTCACATCCAGCACACTCACTCTGGACCCCTCACATCCAGCACACTCACTCAGGACCCCTCACATCCAACACACTCACTCACTCTGGACCCCTCCATCCAGCACACTCACTCACTCTGGACCCCTCACATCCAGCACACTCACTCTGGATTCCTCCATCCAGCACACTCACTCTGGACCCCTCACATCCAGCACACTCACTCAGGACCCCTCACATCCAGCACACTCACTCAGGACCCCTCACATCCAGCACACTCACTCACTCTGGACCCCTCCATCCAGCACACTCACTCACTCTGGACCCCTCACATCCAGCACACTCACTCTGGATTCCTCCATCCAGCACACTCACTCTGGACCCCTCACATCCAGCACACTCACTCTGGACCCCTCACATCCAGCACACTCACTCACTCTGGACCCCTCACATCCAGCACACTCACTCACTCTGGACCCCTCACATCCAGCACACTCACTCTGGACCCCTCACATCCAGCACACTCACTCAGGACCCCTCACATCCAGCACACTCACTCAGGACCCCTCACATCCAGCACACTCACTCAGGACCCCTCACATCCAGCACACTCACTCTGGACCCCTCCATCCAGCACACTCACTCACTCTGGACCCCTCACATCCAGCACACTCACTCTGGATTCCTCCATCCAGCACACTCACTCTGGACCCCTCACATCCAGCACACTCACTCAGGACCCCTCACATCCAGCACACTCACTCAGGACCCCTCACATCCAGCACACTCACTCACTCTGGACCCCTCCATCCAGCACACTCACTCACTCTGGACCCCTCACATCCAGCACACTCACTCTGGATTCCTCCATCCAGCACACTCACTCTGGACCCCTCACATCCAGCACACTCACTCTGGACCCCTCACATCCAGCACACTCACTCACTCTGGACCCCTCACATCCAGCACACTCACTCACTCTGGACCCCTCACATCCAGCACACTCACTCACTCTGGACCCCTCACATCCAGCACACTCACTCTGGACCCCTCACATCCAGCACACTCACTCTGGACCCCTCACATCCAGCACACTCACTCACTCTGGACCCCTCACATCCAGCACACTCACTCTGGACCCCTCACATCCAGCACACTCACTCTGGACCCCTCACATCCAGCACACTCACTCAGGACCCCTCACATCCAGCACACTCACTCAGGACCCCTCACATCCAGCACACTCACTCAGGACCCCTCACATCCAGCACACTCCCTCACTCTGGACCCCTCACATCCAGCACACTCGCTCACTCTGTACCCCTCACATCCAGCACACTCACTCTGGACCCCTCACATCCAGCACACTCACTCTGGACCCCTCACATCCAGCACACTCACTCACTCTGGACCCCTCACATCCAGCACACTCACTCACTCTGGACCCCTCACATCCAGCACACTCACTCACTCTGGACCCCTCACATCCAGCACACTCACTCACTCTGGACCCCTCACATCCAGCACACTCACTCACTCTGGACCCCTCACATCCAGCACACTCACTCTCCATCTGGTCGACACTACAGAGCCCTGAGCACCAGAATGACCAGACACAGGAACAGTTTCTTCCCTCAGGCGAAATCCATCTGATGAACACTTGACATACACGGATCACACAACACTATTCTTACACTGTACATACAAACAGTCTATATCATATACGTGTTCGTGTCTTGTCAATGTCATCCTGTTACACTGTGGAGCTTCTGTCACTAAAACAAATTCCTTGTGTGTGAAAACATACCTGGCACTGAGCTATAACACGCTAGATAGACGTCAGCTAATAGACAACCTAGTGGTGTTGGGAAACCAATCAGATGGTCATGAGTTCGAATCCCACGTCCACCAATCTGCCACTCTTGGGCCCCTGATCAATACCCTTAAACCCTCAATTGCTCAGTTTAATAGAAATGAGATAATATAAGTGGATAAAAGCGTCTGGTGTAAATGTAACACAACACTATGCTACTTTTAGTGATCCTCTAAACAGCAGTTTGGGCTTCAGCCTGTAAATAAATGACACGTCTGAGTAACAAGCCAGAAATCTTAGCCAAATACAGCAAATATGTCCACATCAATATGTCTGTCTTACTTTAATGAGAGACAGATATTCCTCTCGCAGTCTTTGCACCCATAACTCTTTGTCTCTCGGCCCAGAATTGGTTTTTAAAAGCGGTATTTGAGAAACTGCTTTCCTTGTGTCGCTATCTGCCATGTTGTTAGTAACGTACTGGGACACCGGAAAGACCGGGACACCGGAAGTACTGGACTAGCCTAGCTTAGCTTCCGACGGCATAGTATTTTGGAAGTGTGTTATATTATAAAACGTAAACTAACACTATACACGTGTCCCAAATGATCCAATATAGAAAAACGAGTAAAATCGTGTTATTTTTATGTGTTTATGGGTTAAAACCGGTATCATGTAAACTGGTTGACTTTCCAGTCGGAAATATTTTATGGTTGCAAAGCTAAACAGCTGGGCTGTATCCTAAACACCTCTCTAGGGTTTCATACTAGTGCACTAGGTTGCTTATAACATTAAGGTGTAAGCGCCCTACATAGTGCACTAGTCATATAAAAATAGCTTTATTTAGGATACAGCCGGCTTCCTTCGTGCTATTTCAGAGCACTGCATCCTGCCTCTCAGCATCCTTTTAAATTGATCTCGTTTTTAGGATTTGAACCCAAAACAAATCGTTTTTTAACGAATGTGACAAATGTAAGAATGTGACTTTGTTCAGTCGGTGCTCAAAGGTTCCATGTTCAAATACTGTAAGTAGTGCAAATGATGTATTATATTATTTTGTAATGTATGTATGTAATATGGTCATTTTATTTTATTGTAGCATTAGTATTATATCCTTGGGTCATGTATTCTACTAATATATAAATATTTACACTTTAAAAAAAAAATAATTTATTAATTTATTTTTAATGTATTAATTTATTAATCACTTTTATTAATTTATTTATTAATTTATTTATCTGTTTATTCATTTATTTATTTATTTTAATGTATTGATGTATTAAATACTTTTTATTTTATTTATTTATTAATTCATTTTTTAATGTATTAATTTATTAATTAATTACTCCTATTTATTTATTTATTTACTTACTTACTTACTTGGTTTTTTTAAGTCATTTGGCCAGAAGATCAGGGCTGGAAGTGATCGTCTCCTCATGGGCAGCGTGTTGGCCTTGTCATCTCGCTCTGGGCGTCAGAATTCTCCTTTCCCCCAGGACAGACCACTGTCTCGGTGGGACAAGAGAGACGGAAGACTTTCAAACCCGGGCAGCTTTGATGGCCTTCATCGCAGCTGCAAAGGTGAATCAAATCCCTGTGAAACTGTCGCTGGATCAGTAAAGCACCTTATCCGTATTAATAGCACATCGCTGACATATGCTCAATTCTGATTGGTCAGAAGGTGTTCTAAGTGGAGTAAAATAATTGCCTACTAATTATAACTGCAGCATACGTCTGATTATCACAGACAAGAATTCCTTGGAAGACCTTGGAAAGGAAAAAAGAAAGAAAGTTTAGTTGAGACTCTGTTATTGAAGTATCTGTAAATTCTGTGGGACTAACAGAAACTAACCGGCTTTGTAGAAGTTACATGGCGTCTATAATTTGGAGCATCTGTAAATTGCTAGGAGAGAGAAATAAAATACATAAATACGCGCTGACTTGCGGTTGATGTCTGACTTAATCATATCGATCTGCTGTTGATTATTTTTCCAATAATGTTACTGTATATTCCTTACTTTTAATTACCTTAATGTGTGTGTGTGTGTGTTTTAGGTGTGTTTCCACAGCAGGTTGAAGGCGTGAAAATGGTCATAAACAAAACCCTGAGCAGCTTTTTCAAGGTTTGTGTCATGTTTTTTTTTGTTTGTTTGTAATGTTAACTAATTACTACTTAGTTAAAAATGTTTCAGTGTGTTAATCATTTCAACCTGTGATGCTCACATAAGCTTTATTAAAAAAACATAACAACCCCCCCCAAAAAAAACAGGTCAGCCACACGTTTCATATCAGTGCCGTGGTTCCGTCGACGTATCGGTTCCATGTGGAGCACCTACAATCAGACGCAGACAGCAAAGAATCAGTACGCTTTCGATTATCACTTAATAAAGCTCGATGAAATCAAATAAGAGAGTTGACGTTTAATTAAAAGAATGAAAAGTCTCCTCTCTGCTCACAGGGCTCACCCATGCTCATTGGAGAGATGGACTCGTCTGGGAGCCTGAACGCTCACTCTTTATTCCACCTCAGCGAGCGACTACGTGCCAAAGCAGTCTTTCAGGTTGCGTACAGATGCACAACAAAATCTGGTAATTCAGGTTTGGGCGGTCGATGTGATCCAGGGTATGTGATTAAACATGCCGTGTTTTCCAGACCGTCCAGTCACAATTCGTCACGTGGCAGTTCGAGACCGAGTACAGAGGCAGCGACTTCACAGCCGCCGTCACTATGGCCAACCCGGACATCTTTAGAGAATCTGGTACGAGTCTTAAAAAAAAAAAAAAAAGTCTCTCTGTTCACTCATGTCCAGTTACGATGCTTCCACGTTTCTTTTTCCTCTTCACACATTTCAGAACAAAAAAACAACATCAAATGCAACTATAAACGAATAAAAAAAACAAGGTCCATGAATATAAAATGTATGCTGTTGCAGGGAAATAAACAATGTTTGATCGTTCAATATTTTCCTTGATTTTCTTTTTTCGAACCTCTCGACTAAATCCGATCTGGATAACTGACCCTAGCTAGTACTCTTTAGGAGCATGGATATGGTCCCAATTTGCATCTTGCAAAGCATTGCAATGATAGTGTGCAAAAATGAATGTAAAGTTAGTAACATTCTCATCATTACAGTACACACCCTCCAGCTTTAGCTAGTTCTAGTCAAATCACTGATAATACTAGCATTTACAATGACAATACTTTTAAATCTGTTCAAATTACTTTTCTTCGGAATAAACATACTTCGTTTCTCATGGGACAGTTATCATGGTGGCGCACTTCCTCCAGAGCGTCTCTCCGCAGCTGGTTCTTGGCGGAGAGTTGGTTTACCATCGAGGACGCGCTGAAGAAGGCGGCATCCTCACCCTCGCTGGGCAATACTCAGGTGAGCGAGGTACCTCTGAGGCACAAGCCCAAACTAGCCCTGAACTCTAGCTACTCTAGCTAGCTAAAACTGATAAAAGAAAAGAACCAATCAGTTATGTTGTGTCTGTTCTGGTGTGTTTGTTACTTGTGTTGTCTGTGTACAAAAAATAGAAACAAACACAAACCACTCCCACAAACCGCCCTAAAAAACGGCTTCTCACTGACTTTTTTGTGCCTAAAGTTGATGTATCTCAGAGTGTTCATCCAAATTTCCTTCCAGTTATTAGTTTAACTTTATTCCAGGTCCCAATTGGGTTGCTACGCTAAACGCTGGTAAAGGAGGAGCCCATGCCAGTTATTACCATAGAGCCAACAAGCAGGTACTGTGGTCTCTAATGTACAGTACTTCTTCTTTTTAACAATTGCACAGAAGGTTCCTGCGTCTTCTATTAAACCACCTCTAAGCTAAGCGTCATCAGGGTGTCTTTAATATATCGTACATGGCCAAAAGTCTGTGCACCCCGACCGTTACTTCCTCGCCAAACAATGTTTTGGAAACATACAATTTGGGGGTTTAGGAGATGTGGTAGCCTTGTGATTATGGTGTTGGACTACCAAATGGAAGGTTGTGAGTTCAAATCCCAAGTTTACCAAGCTGCCAGTTCTGGGCCCCTGAGCAAGGCCCTTAATCCAGTCGCTCTGGGTAAGGGCATCTGCCGAATGCCATATATGTAAATTGGATATAAAACTAAGAGGAACGATCATTGTTCCAGCATGACAACACATAGGTTTACCAAAGCTGAAGCCAAAGAACTCGAGGGTCCTGCACTGATCTCTGACACTTTGACAATGTTATGAGCTGGAAGTACGACTGCACCCCAGACCTCCTCAGGCCACCTGATCTCACTAATGCTCTTGTATCTAAACAAACACAAATCCCATCAGTCACACTCTAACATCTAGTGGCGCTTACAGCAAAGGAGGGTCTAAAACTGTGTCCACAATCTTTTGGCTTTTCTGTGGCCATATACCAGCTGCATATTTGTATAGCTATATTTTGTCGATAGTGTATAAATTAGCTTAAGGCTACAGTAGCTGCACAGGATTAAGTTGTAGTTATTTTTCCAGATCCAAGTGGGAGTGGAGTTTGAGGCCAGCACTAGGACCCAGGAGACCAAGTTCTCTTTTGGCTATCAAATGGATTTACCAGAAGCCAACATGGTTTTCAGAGGTAAGAAATCTCCAACATCGTTCATCTTTGAACTCTAATCAGGAAGTGATGAAACTTTTTTTTTTTGTGAGAAGGTTTAAGGAGAACTTTAGGAAAAATCTCCCCTTAGGTATGCTGGATAGTCGGTGTATCATAGGAGGCGTTCTGGAGAAGCGCTTGTGTCCTCTTCCAGCAACGCTCATCATGGGGGCCTTCGTCAATCACAGAGGAGACAAGCTGCAGGTCGGCCTCGGAGTGAACGTCGGCTAGCACACGGGTCTTCGGCGGAGCTCCAGAAATATCCTCAGGTCTGTCCAAATGACTCTAAAGCTAAACGAACCTGGATGTTATGACACATCTGAGATGGACGGTGTTAACACACAGGTACAGAAATGAGAAACTAAACACTTCCACATTGGTGCTGTCCTTCCTCAAATCATGACGAAAGCCACAAACGATCTTAAACAATGACGGGATATATGAGTGGAGAGGTAATGAAACTGGACATTTATGGACGTTTTGGAGTAAGACATAAGCAGCATTAGTTTTGATTCATTATGCATTCATTTGCAATTTGCTCTGATAGAAGAAGGAAAAGGGGGGGCACGGTGGTTTAGTGGTTAGCATGTTCGCCTCACACCTCCAGGGTTGGGGGTTCGATTCCCGCCTCCGCCTTGTGTGTGTGGAGTTTGCATGTTCTCCCCGTGCCTCGGGGGTTTCCTCCGGGTACTCCGGTTTCCTCCCCCGTCCAAAGACATGCATGGTAGGTTGATTGGCATCTCTGGAAAATTGTCCGTAGTGTGTGAGTGAATGAGTGTGTGTGTGTGTGTGTGTGTGTGTGTGTATGTGTGTGTGTGTGCCCTGTGATGGGTTGGCACTCCGTCCAGGGTGTATCCTGCCTCGATGCCCGATGATGCCTGAGATAGACACAGGCTCCCCGTGACCCGAGAAGTTCGGATAAGTGGTAGAAAATGATTGAGTGAATGAAGGAATGAATAAAGAAGGAAACAAATATTAGTTTTAAATATTTTTTAACAGAAATCCACATGCAAGCAACTAATCCAGAGGAGTGACAATATTTTGAAAGTTTTATGATATAAATATTGTGCTGAATCTTGTAAAATGTATTCTACAACCAATTATTAGCACAAGTGCATGTGCACATTTTTTTTCCTGAATCATTTTTCCCTGAAATTATTCTTTTTTTAGTTAATTAATTACTTTATTTATAAAACCAAATATCCTAAAATGCATATAATCAGTGTAAATGAGTAATGAAATATGTTTAGCCTAGTAAAAAGACTTCCACTAGTTATACATTGATAATATACAGTCGATTACAGAAATATTGGCACCCTTCAAGGGAATGATATCAGATGTGGCAAACATACTTTTACATTCAAACATACTTTATTTTTTTTTCCTTTTGCTACAAATAAAACTAAAATTATGCAGTAAAATCGTGACATGCCTTAAAACATATTTCTTAAAGCAATTTTTTTTAACAACAAAAGAAAGTTTTGTTCTTGTTCCCTTTGAGTGAGATTGTATTGAAAAAATGTACAATTTCTTCATCTTCCAACAACATTGGAGGGGAAAAAAACACGACAAAGCAGAACGATAGTGAAAAGTTACATTTATAAATCAGTCCCGTGACCTTGTGTGGAAAAAAAAAAGCAACCTACAAAATGCACCATGAGACTAAAATCAAAATGTTTTGGCCATGAACGTCATCTAAGGAGTTACGGACGTTCTCTATACAGAAATGTAAAAAAAAAAAACCTCATCTGTTAGTTGGAACTGTTTTGTGAAGATTGATGAAATCCTGCTTGCCTCTGCCAGGTTGATAAAACATAACCAAAAAAAAAAAAAAACCCAGAAAATCTTTCATCTTAGACTGTACTGTTGTGTGAATGGAAGACAGACGCCTACGTGTGCGGAAACCTAAGAATATAAAGGAGCTGAAAATGGTCTGCTCGGTCTGAGATCACTTTACAAGAGGAAGTGATTCAGAGCTTTTTAAAGGCTTTTACCTTTGTGTTGTTTTTTTTTTTTTTCATATGGGAACAAAATGTGTTACGAAACTATGCAGCATCAGTATACAGTAGGTTCACACTCAAAATACAGCCCGTGGCATGTTATTTATTCTCGGGGTGCCAATACTTTTGAAGTTGACATTATGAAAAGGATTGTTTTTTTTTTTCCCGTTGAGTTTTATTTATACGTTTAAAAAAAGAGAAGGACGCGACGTGTTATGTTATACTACATCGATCATGCTGTCCTATCTGCTAAGTCCATATTTATTTATTTATTTATTGATCGATCGATTGATTGATTTATTTTGCACATCGGATATTTTGGCTGCTTGCCAGTTAAGCGTTAACCTGCATAATCTGTACTTTATACTGTGCTCATTATCCTGGAGATTCAGTTTCTAAGCTATTAAAAGGAAATATCTTTCTTTTGAAACACTAAGCAGGAGGCTTAAGTTTGTTCGTTGATTTATTCCCCCATGTGTCATCGTTGTCGTCGAGTATTGTCTGATTTCACTTCCCTAACCGACGACGTATCTCCTTTGTGCTTTCCATAGAGAAATCGTCCTTGATGTATGGGCTGTGCTGCGCAATGCGGACAGATGAGATCGTACCTGTCTGGCAGGAAGGTCTAGTTTCACATGTTTAAGTGAAATGTCTGAACGTTTGTTTTTTTAAATTTTTTTATGACTAAATCTGGCGTAATACGAGGCAGTTGAGGCTGGAGTCAGAGCGAGGCGCTTTGTGTTGCTGATGGATTCGACTCTACAGGATAAAGATTCATTTATGTATTTATATCATGAGTGGAATCATTTTAAAAGTGGAATCACAATGCATTTCTCCAGAGTGTGGTTTACGCTCAAACACGCGGACATTTGATCTCATTCAGGAGAATTTCTTTCTTTCAGCGACGGTGCGCTCTTTTGTGCTTCACAATGAGCCTTAAAGTCTGGATATCGTTTCCTATATTTTTGTCGGTGAGTATAAATTTGCTCTGAGCGTGTTTGTGTTTGAGCGTTTAAACCTGAATCGTACGGCAAGTTCTCGCTTGCAGAACGGACCGGCCAGGACATGCAGCTCAAGAAATGTAGGTCAAGGATGTTCATCCCAACAATTTACAGCAACATGTACATTTCGAAAAGGTGACGCTTGTTTTAAACGTGACAATGTACTGTGTGAATATATTGCAGAGCAGAAACTCTTTTCAGAGGCTCAGTGGAAGCTCATCATTATGGCACACATGGCTGCCACACTTTTGGCCTTGCTCCTGAGTTATCAAGCATCGTCTGAAGGTAAACCCACAAGAGATCATTTGTGTTTGTGTGTGTGTGTGTGTTGGAGGGGTGGGGGTTTGGGAGAGACCTGATGATATTCTGTAGTTAAATGAACATAGACTAGATCAGAATCAGTAGACTAGATCAGAAAGAGTAACACAAAAACGCAGCAGGTGTCTAATATGAGGCGCTCAATAGAATAATACCGGGCGAGGAACATTAACAGATATTCATATACAGACTGAAAGCAAAGCTGTGGAATAACAAGGAATAAACATTAATCCAAACAAATCATGGCACTTAAGGTACATTATTAAACCTGTATAAGTGTCATCCCAGAATGCCATATTGAGGTCACGCATGGTTGAATGATTTGACTACATTTGCAGTGTTGTGACATTCAACTTCCTTGTTTAAGGCTTTTGCTTGTTCAGTACACAGAGGGAAGCGTGTTGGCTTTGAAGCGTCTTTCAAATATTTCCTCATTTTCTAATTCATACACTACTCTGACATCATATTTTAAGAAAGTCACTCAAATAAAGAAAATCACATATACGCGGATATACGGTCAAATTAAATCACGGTCAAATCATAGATCTTTCCTAAAGGTTAAATGCTTTAAATGTGATTGGATATTATCAAGACACTAGACGTTTTTTTTTACGCACTTGGTTCCCTGCTCCACGAAATATGTTCAGTCAAAACATTTTGTGTAGTCAAAACAAAATATGCCTCTATGTTTTTGCACCGAGCCTGAAAAAAAAAACATTAGTGAAAATTCTGCATTTACACACCGACTGCATTCTCTTGTTAAAAGGAATACATTTTTTCTAAAATTTTTTTTTCTTCTGTATACCCGCACCTGCTTCTGCAGATAACTGCAGATATGAAAACATGCTTTAAACCTGAAATCCTTGCGGAAGTCAGTTGTTACTGTAGGGTACAAAAGTTTGTGTAAAACGGGGTTGTTTTTGTATTCTTTTTTTAAATGCTGAGAGGAAATCTTTCATTTCGCTATAAAAGCTATAAATGTATAGAAGATGTGAAGAAGATTTATGAACATTACACGACATGAAATGTTCAAAATGATAGGAAAACCTGTGTGGTGGAAAAGAAATAAAAACGCTTTTGGGACGATCTCTTTTTTTTTTTTTTTTTTGAGCCGCATCACGCCATAATATCCCCATTAATAGTCCTTTCATCTTATCTAACTAATTCCTGTCCCCAAAATCTAAACCATGACACAGTACTAATCACCCTGCATGAATCTGACTATGTTTAACATACAAAGGCTTTATATTTATTTATTTATTTGTTTATTTTTATGTGCGCAAATTTTAATCCCAACAATCGATAAAGTCTGGCTTTTCTACATGACTTTTCTTCAGGCTTGGAGATCGCTGCTGGTGTTGGAATAATCTAAACAAATCTATTCATCTTCTTGAGAATCCAATCAGAGCAGTTAAAAGTGCTTGGGGTAGGTTTTGCATGAAGGTGAACTTCGTAAAAAACAAAAAAATAACAAAAAAAAAAAAAACATAGCTCGTAGGCTACATCAAGTTTTGTAACTTAAAAAAAGGGGAAAAAAGTAGTAGCTTGGAGACTACATTACTGTCAGTTTTGTAGCTTAGCGGCTAAGGTTTTTACGTTCCTACAGAACGTTTGCTATAAAATAAATACTGACACACTGAATCTCTAAATAATAAACGGTTGAGAAAGAGAGGCAGACAAAATATAACTTTTCCAACAAGTGAATTTCACAAAATTTCACACCATTGGGCCTTGGACAACCTTTCCATGATGGCGGAGCACATAGGGTTTTCTTGGGATTGTTTTTTTTTTTATTTGGCCAGTTACAACATTTGATCACGCAGGAAATGAAAAATCTACGAAACACTGATAAACCAGATACGATATTGTGTTTCTTTAGTTCAAACGGGTCACCAGTTGATATAACCTAACATTTGCAAAACATAACAACAATGATGCGTGAAAGAACTGCAGAAGGACATGTGAGAATGAGGGTATCTTTCCTTTTGCTGGAACTACATCTACGTCATGATCATTACCACAGAACTTCAACCGTTTCAGAGATTAATATAAAATATGTAGCAAAGAAAGACATGATCTGGAAGTACAATACAAACCACAGTAGAACAAAGCGTTCTCATGGTGTCAGGGATCTATGTGATAATTAGAGATGTACATAACTCAGGTTGACACTTTTAAAGCAGCACCCTGATACTATCTCTTACTTTGGTATGACAGTCTTTTTTTAAACGTGCCATGACAGGTTCTCTGTCTCCACCGCTCAACCTGAGTGTGGAGTTGCTGGATTTCAAGGCTTTGGCTCGCTGGCTTCCTGGACCAGGGAACCCAAAAGGAACCAGATACTCCCTCGAGTATATAGACATTGACAATTTGTAAGTCTAAATAAGTACATTGACAAATCATTGGTTATATTTCTGCTCTAGAGACCGAAACCTGCCAGGGAGCGATAGTACAATAGGTGTTGTACTTTTCCAATTACGAATCTAAAGTATTTACTTAAAATGTTGATTCGTATCGTTTACCAGATGCTTTCTGCTATTAGTGCTTCCTAATACATCATAGTTATTTTAGCAACAACTTGTTTACATGGCAACATGTACTGTATGGTACAGGGCAGATATTTTTAATTATGTCTGGGACATAATATTGAAAACATAATATATTTTGGAAGGAGCCTCCGGTGTGACCTTTCCGACACAGGGACGTCTTTAGGACGGAGATCTTTTTCGGGTTATGGAGAACACGCCACCGTACATGGTTTTGTTACTGTCAAAAGAGTGATCAACATGAGGGTGTAACGTTAACCTTGCCTCACCTCCCAAATTCTGACATTATTAAGGAGAAATGCGTCATAGATATAACTGGATGAACAGCATGTTAAAGAACACATATGTATGTTCACAGTATTTAGCAGACGCCCTTATCCAGAGCGACTTACATTTTATACAAATGAGCAATTAAAGGGTTAAGGGCCTTGCTCAGGGGCCCAGCATTGTCAGCCTGGCAGACATGGGAATTAAACTCACGACCTTCTGCTTGGTTGTCCGGCACCTTAACCACTAGGCTACCACATCCCTCATATATATTGGGATGTGTTTTTAATTCAAAAATAATAATACTGATGATTTTTAAAAATGTTATTATTATTATTATTATTATTATTTTATTTCCTCATACTGCAATATAATAACTGGCTCATGCTTTAACGGTTGACTAAATCTAAAATTAGATAAGCTATCAGGAAGCAGTTAGAACACACTAAAAATGCTGAAAATGCACGAGGAAGCACAGCAAATCTAAAACGACTGAAACTCTAGTGTTTTTTTTTTTACTAGAGTTTTTTCCCATTATAGGATGGAAGCCATCAGATATTTTCCTCCTAATGGATGGATAAGCTTGTTTCTTATATATTCCTGTTCTTTTACTTTTTAACTTATTTTCTTTTTTATTTTCTTTCTAACTTGTTTATAAATATTTTTTCACAATTCTTCGCTCCTGTGAAACATTGCATTTTACACACCTGAGGTTCTCTAGTGCCGAGCTAAAGAATCGCATGTCAAACAGCGAACATGTCCTGAGAGATCGTTGGCAGTTAGTGAAGTAGTAGTAGTAGTGAACGTGTATATACGTTTCTTTAACACATGACTGCTCTGTTGTGTTTGCGATGGCTGTTGCTGATGTTTCTAGTGTAAATGAACCAAAATGTGTAGAGGGACTGGCAAATCTTAAAAGCTTTATTCATTTTCAGGCAAAAAACAAATAAAACATTATACGATTGCAAAGGAAAATCTTTCTTATTTATTTATTTATTTATTTATTTATTTATTTATTTATTTATTTATTTTTGTAGCTTGTTGCCAACATGGTATAAAATCGGAGATTGTGCGAACATCACCTCGACGGAATGCTACTTCATCTTCAACCAGAGTGTTCTGACGGACTATTTTGTCAGAGTCGGAGCAGGATGCAAGGAAGAACGGTCGGAATGGACACGCCTGCCACGTAGCTTCCAGCCTTATCAATACAGTAAGTATGAGTAGTAACACATCCCGGAGAACACCATCATCAGAATGAAGCATGGTGGTGGTAGCATCATGCCGACGGGATGCATTTCATCAGCATGGACTGGGAAACAGAATTGAGGAGGTCAAGATGGATGGTTTTTCTATATTTTGAATGAAGTTGTTCTGGTTACCTTGCAGCTCTTTTGAGTGCCCCCAAGTTGAGCATGTCTGCTCAACAAAATTCCATACGCATTATTCTCAGCCATCCGGTCCAGTCGCTGATGGAAGTGCGGATGAAATTCTCCATTGACCTTTATCAAATAATCTCCAACAACAAATCAAAGGTAAAACACTATTCACTGATCCTGTTTTTTTTTTCACTAATCACTAATGCATGATGCAAGCTGGAGATCCAGACATTCCGAGAACCACAGGCACATTGTTGCAATTTCTAATCTGATTGGTCAGAAGGTGAGGGAAACTCAAAGTCTACAACGTTATCATGTAATATTATTATTTGACACACAAAACTGAAAATAAAATTGTTGCTATGGTTACGATATCCCTTAAGTTTATCTTTATACATCAATAACCTAAGCACTTAAGGTAAAGATGTTGTATTTTACACAAAAATGAATCGAACTGTAAATAGACAAAGCAATAAATGGCTAACTTTTTGCAAATAAAACTTACTGTTACAGTTGATTGTTTTCCTTTTACAGAACTTTCTCATATTTTAATGTTTACGTATTACAGCTTTTTTCACTTTTTGTTGTTGTTTTGAAACAAAAATTAAAAATATTGTAGTTGAATTGCTATAGACTCAAAATGTGAGAGTTAAAGATTGCATGATTTTACAAGGTGGATTGTTGTGTTTATCCTTTATTCAAGAAGCATATTGCACAGAATATAACTACAAAGACTTCCAACTTTGTGAATCTGCCACCTGGGAACTACTGCATCAATGCTCATGCCTTCCTTACAGCAGAAAGGTCGAAAATCAACAAGAACACCACCATGTGTGTTTTTCTGCATCCGGATCCAAATGGTATGAACCACATACATGGAAGTTAGAGCATCAGTTCTAAAAGTCAGTGTTGGTAGATGGTCTGGTGAGTTCATGACGAATTAGAGAATAGAATGAAAAGCACCAGACTTGGATTTTTTCACCAACTGTTAAAAATATAGCAACTTTAAGGATTTTACATGTGTGAGCAAGTGTTGTTGTTTAAAACGAAAAATGTCGAATCTATCAAAGGGGTCTAAATCCTTAGAAGGTTTCATCATTATAAATAAATAAGTCGTGATTCACAACACTGTGGTTCTCTCTTCATGATCTTTTACTTCTCTCATGTTCCAGTAGGAAAAGTATGGGTGGTAATTGTGGTGGTCCTTCCACTGCTGTCCATTCCTGCTGTGTTCGGTTTGATTTTTATTTACTACTATGTGAAGCCGTCAAAGAACAACTACATTCCCAAAGCTATGGTATGTTAGCTAAAATCTACAAATACTTATTCATATAATATAAAGCATAGATTATACAACTAAATCTCTTTTTTTATGTAGACGTTTGTTCAGAAAAGGTTTCTGTGAATTAAAGATACCCGAAAATAATTATAGTCCGTTCCTTCTCATGTCCCTCATAGGAGATTATTGAAGGAACTCTAGTGGTCCGAATACTTAACCCTGAGGATCCCCGAGCTCTACCAGTTTCACGGATACATATAGATGACTGCAAGGCTACGCATCAGGAACTGGCAGAAGACTCATCCCAGTGCTATTACGGTGGGTCTGAAGAAAATTTCAAGGAGGGGCTTTTTTCCCAACTCATGGACGGGGCAGATCAGGACATGCTTCCGTTGCCTGATTTGTACAGCACAGCTGCGAAGATGGAGGAACAATGGGAATATCCGACAGAAGCGGAATATTATTCTGATGGCCTTATACTAAATACAGACTCATTCTCAAGCCATTCTCAACTCAACTCGGTAGACACAAGTCAAACTGGAAATATGAATGACTCAGTACTATTTGCTTTTGATGAAAACTCCAAGTCCTCATTTTGTTATTCTGAGAATAAAGAATCTGAAGCAGAGGCGGAAAGTCTGTTTTCTGATGTCGTTTCCAGAAGCTATGAGCCCAGACCTGATCCACGTTGGATGCGCAATTTACAACATCACATCATAGAACAATGAAGTGTACAATATTCAAAACTCATACATGGTGCTATTTTTTGTGCTCATCTTCCCAACCCAGCGGAAATATGTAGCTTTGGGTGGAATACTCAGGTGGCTGAATGGAACATTTGGAAAACAAAGAACCCTAAAAGCGAAACAATTTGGATTTGACAAATTATCTTGAACATTTTGTACTAAAGATGATTGATGGCTTTTAATTGTCCAGAGCTATTCTGGCTTTAGGCGTTTCATTAACAAGTGTAATAAATTACATCGTTTTGTTTTGATGTGCATATTTCCGTCATACAGAAGTGATTTAATTATAATGTACTGTATAAGTAGCTTTTAAATCTAGACTGCTCTACACAACGGTTTCTTCTAGACCAGGGCTTGGAAAGAACGTGTTG
Organism: Tachysurus fulvidraco; assembly: GCF_022655615.1. Lineage (NCBI taxonomy): Eukaryota > Metazoa > Chordata > Actinopteri > Siluriformes > Bagridae > Tachysurus > Tachysurus fulvidraco. Next base: position 12,893,086 of record NC_062543.1, read on the forward strand.
AATGAACATACCTTAACATAAACATACATTTGTTTTTTATTGGGTGTGTTTTGGGAATTCATGTATCATGAATTCGAGCATATTAAGGTAGTGTGAATGTACAAAAGCTCCCCCTTGTGGTGTATTTTCATTCTGTTTATATACCATTTAAAAGGTTCACATCACATCTGTGATAAAGACATGATTGATGGAGGAATGTGAAATTCTAAGCTAAATTATTTTTAAAAAAAGCTATTTTTTTTTCGTTAGGGTGCTATGAAGTGTCAAAATGATATCAGTTGCTACCTCATTAATGGCAGAAATATTTATGATCTGTGAAGCATGAAGAAAGCCTGACATTAAATATATTTATATATAAAGGTGTTTATCAACAGTGATGCCATAAGAAACATTTGTTGTATCATATTTTGTACATCAAGAAGGAATATAGACAAAATAAATATACATGAATGCCATGCCATTATACTGTGTTTAGTCCTTATTATTATTATTTACATTACAATATTTAAGTGATGGTTTTTGTCCTAACTCGTCCCATTCAGCAGTTTTGTGTCCTAATTTTTCGTCCTTTCAGCAGTTCTGTGTCTTCTAACTCGTCCTCTCAGTAGTTTTGTTACTCTAATGCGTCCTTTCAGTATTTTCACATCCTTTTCCTTTCGGAAAGTTTTAACACATCTATTTCATTTTGTGTCCTCTTCCTTTCAGTAGCTGTGACTTTGTCATCATCCTTTCAGTAGTTTTGTGTCCTCATCCTGTGTTGGGGTTCAACTTTTTTAATCCCCTCCAAACAAGGAAGAGAAGAAGCTCTTCTTCCCATCCTCTCTTGGTATACGGAAAGACCTGGTTGTGCGGAGATTTCTTTGCAGAGGCGATGCCGTCATCTCTTTCTCTTTACCCTTTTCTTGTACCTGCTGCTGCACTTGTTGGCATATCACCAGCCGCATGTCCTCCTGGACAAAAGAGAAAAGGAGCAGAGAAGATCAAAAACAAAAGACAAAGCACAGAAATTCTATGAATAACTCTAAGAACCACATCATGATGCCAGAAAAGTGACCGTATCTCTATGGGTGTGACAGTGCACCAGGATGGAGGTATGGAAGAGGAAAGGAAGCTGAAAGTGGTGCACAGTTAATGGTACGCTGTTTGAACATTGAGAGGAAGTCTGTTATCATAGGTATAAAATAATAATGGTTATTATTTGTATTGTTATGATCATTTATATGGTGGTCAATATCAATATAATAATGATCGAGATACAACAAGAAAACCAGTATTTGAACATTGCTCAACAAGCCCAATTTTCTAGCAATATAATTGAACACTTATATCATTTAAAATGTCCTCCTTCTTTAAACATACCAAGATAATGAAACAAACAAACAGACAAACAAACAAGTTATGACATCATATTGTAAATTTTCACACAGCTCTATCTATTGCCAAAATGTGGTACTGCAGAAGGAAACCTTTCACACACCTGCCATGATTCGACTTCCTGAGAGAGCGCCACCTTGTGTTTGATGGTGTTGAGGAGCTGCTGGTTGAGCATGTCTCGTTCCTGCCGTGCCAACGCCAGCTCTTCCTCCAAGGCACTGTGATGACAACATAGTAACAGCTTGAAACCACTTCATTGGGAAACAAGGTTAGGCAAGACACGAAACTACACCTGCGCCAATCCAAACAGCTTAACGCCTCAAACACTGGTGTTTCGTACTTGATGTTTGCGTAGCAAGTATTTGTTGTGCATTTTACACACCTTGGAAATGCAAGACATTCCTAAAATGTCTGATAACTTAGTTACGCTTGGTTTAAGGAGGACAAATAAGATAAAGTGTATCTCTCTCAGACTCTTTGGTTGGATTTATCTTGTTGCTATTTTTTTCTCCAGTAACTGATAAAGAGATTTCCGAAATGTTATTGACTAGAAAGGTACAAAATTTTGAGTCATTTGCCTGTATGGTGGTTTGTTTGGATCGCTGCAGAACGTCTTCACTTTCTCTCTTAGAGCCGATAGTTCCTCTTGGCTGGATTCAAGCTATGAATATACAGAACACACAAAAAAAGTAGAGCTGTGACATTAGTACATAGGGAGTTAAAGAAGAATACTACAGGCTACAAAATAATATATTGAGTTTTCTAATGATTGAAGCCAATTGTAATAAGATTTGCCTTCTATCTTGGACTAGTGCAGAAGAATATACTGGAGTCAATTTTAGCCTTAAGTGACTATTAGTAGCAAATATTCTTTTACAGTAGCTTGTGCAAGTATTCACTCGATGGACACAAAAATCCAAGTGAATGGACCTTTTCAGCTGGATGCCATGTACCAAGTATGATGTCATGGCCTTGATCTATGTCTCAGTTGTCAAATTGTAGCCTTAATATATTACTTATATATATATATATATATATTTGAAAAAGTCACCTCAGCAGAAATAGTCATAATTCAAACTTTATATAGAGCACAAATCTATATACTACTGTACACTAGCGCCAAATCAGTGATCCTGGACCAACCAACGTAGACCACTGCCAGTTTAAAGGACCTCTGTGGAGGTCACGGTTCCTTCCACTGGTCACTGGGATGCAGTGAAAATGTGAACCAACCTCGTTCTTTAGCCTTTCAATCTCCTCCTCTTTCTCCTGCAGGACAGCAGAATGGGCCAAGATGCTTTCTTTGGCCTGTTGAACCAAATGACATTCAATGGGTAAATATATGAAACCGTTTTTAATGCACGGATCCATATAAATGTAAGTAAATAAAACAGATATAAATCCAACATAAAGCTCGGTAATCAAGGGAACGTTATGCAAAAGTCCGAGAACTGAATCTCATGATACAAACACTCAGACACACATAATAATAATAAAAAAAAACAATACTGATCACTAACACCAACTGAAAACTAACAATTTCCATGAAAATGAGACCACCATTTCAGCTACCTCGCATTCTCTTATCCTAATAATACTCAAAGGTAAAGTTTTCCATAAACACATTATTACACTGGCTTACATACTGTAACATACTTTGCAGGAGACTGGTTATACCAGAGCAAAGTGTCACAGAAGTGGGGGGCCAATACTTATACATTCACATACTTTTTTTTTTTTTTTTGCATAATTCTGATAATTTTTCAGTGTATTTATAACTGAACAAAACTGTATATCTAAAGCCTATTTTCCATTTTACTTAGTTAAATTAAGCCAATATTTTCTATTTACCTAGTTAAGCCAAGTGTTTACAAAATCTGTCACTACTAATTACACAAAACTAATACTCAGGCTCTAAAAAATTCTCAAAGAAAGTTTTTAAATTGAAATTCTCTGCACCTTGTTGTGTTTTAACCATTTCTTAACAGCCCTAAAAATACAGGAATATTAGGATAGCCAGATATAAGAAAAAATCCACATAAAATAAATTACGTTTCACAATAAAACATGATTTCATTGCTTATATTAAACTTAATTTAAACATGTTTTATTCAGTAGATTGAACGATGTAGACAGAGTGTGATCAATTGACATAAACTAGTTATATTGTGTAATCTCATGAGGATGTTGGAACCAAAGGGAAATGTATCTATACCGTAGTATTACATTTTGGTGATAAAACAAACAATGTATTTGTTATTACATTATCAAATCATGTTAGATTTCCAAAAACAGAAAATGAAATTGTGTTAATGTTACTCAAATCACATTAAACATATATATGCATTTGTAAATTCAATGTAATTTTTATTACTGATGTGTGTGTATACTGATGTGTGATGTGTTACTGATGTGTGTGTATCTGCAGTGCTACCTGTGATTGTTGCAGTTCACTTTGTAGAGAAAGCGGGAAGCAGGTGTTTTCCTCCAGACTGGCCTCTTCTCCTAACGCTTGGACTCTCTGTTGGAGGCTCCGATTCATGGTGCGCAACTGGAACACCTCAGTCTGGTGCTGCTCCAGCTGTGGAAAAGCCAGAGACAACCCACAAAAATGTTCCTTTTTGACTTAATTCCAAATTTTGCTGCTGGTGAAGGGTAGCAGTGAATGCGCTGTCTAAGTAAATAGACTGTTTTATGTAACATACTGCTCACAAAAGAGGACATTTTGTAAGGCAGAGATCAGCAAATCTAGACTCTGTCAATAGCACCAGGACCTGCGACCTCATAAAAGTCAAGGTAGGAAAAAACAAGTTTCTACTAGTTTACTTCAGCGAGATTTACGGTGCTGTTTATCATGATTTTTAGAACCGATCTCCCGTTTCCCTTCTCTCCTCACCTCACCCTCCTTTTCTTTCAGATTGGACTGTAGTTCGAGAAGTCTCGCACGCAGTCCGTCTCTCTCCATCCTTATCCTCTCGTTGTCCTCGTCTGATGACTTCAGCTGTTTATCCATGTTGGAGCATCGCTCCTTTAGCACTCGATTCTGTTCAATAGTGAAACAGAATCATTAGATCAACATGATATCTATATTAGTGTACTGTAATTGTCAAGTTTATGATCTGCCATTGTGTTCTCTAATTTTATTACAAAATAAACTGATCACTGAAAGCACAGCTCCTTGTGAGCTAGTTTGGTGACAATGGGACACTTTTATAAATATCCTTCGTAGCCAATCAGCAATAAGCACGTCACGCTCAAGAAGGACCTTTCGGGTTTTAGGTGAATTTGCAGCTATATTTTCAGTTTTGGTGTCATGTTTTGGAAATTGCTTTTGTATTTACAAATTTGCTTTTGTGGTTTTTTTGTTTTTGCTCTTTTTTTTTTTTTTTTTTTTTTGCTGTTGTTTTTTGGTCATGTTTTCCAAATTGTTGTGTATTTCGTTTCATGGCCGTGATTCAGATTTAATTGTAAAATTTTTGGTTTCGTGGTCATTTTTCTGATCTTGTTTTGTTACGGTATTTTGCACTTTTGCACGATAGTTTAGTCCCATTGAAATGGACAGCTTTTGGGCTCACAAAAATGAGAAACGAGACTTCATTTCAAGTCGCCTGTGTGCGTACCTCAGCTTGCATTGTGTCCAGACAAGCAGAGTTTATTGATCTGCTGAAACTTGTGTCCTCCATTTCCTCTCTCAGAGTCCGCAGCTCAAGGCGTAGAGAGTGTTCCACCGAAACTGCCTGGGAGTAAGAGATGAGCAGATAACCAGAATTAGACCCACAGACTTTAGAAGAGAGAGTTAAAAACTGGCTTTGTAGTTTCTGTAATCATCATTGGTCATTCAGTGACTACAGCGGAAGGTTTGTTGTGTGAATATGCAAATATATCACACATACTCTGCCTCAGGTCTATTGTTAAACCAACATTTGCTAAAATACAAATGATTTTGAAATTTCCGATCGCTCACCTCAGCCAACTGCTCCACCAGCTTCTGGTTATGACTGGACAGTTGTGCAAGCTGCTCACTTTCTTCACGCCGTCGGTCCCGACCCTGGTTGAGTGTTACAGCAAAAAAAAAAATGATATTTGATTTCATATTTTTTCTGAGATAGTTAAAAATAGTTATACAAAGCTTTTCCAAAAATACACCAAGGAAAACACATATAAAAGCAGATCATGGCACAGTTACTATGCTAGCCATACTGATACTCCTACCTGGTTGTGCTTCTGGTCAAACTGTTGCCGTAGTGCAGCGATATCAGCCTGCAGCTCTGCCTCGCGCTGCCCTGCCTCTAGTTCCCGTACCTCCAGGTGTCTCTGTAGCGTGTGCTTCTCCTGCTGCACAGCCTGAAATATAGCCGCATTAACCTACTTATCTTCCATGTTCATCATGGACTGCGCACATAACTTTTAAAAACATATTATATTCCATATTATGAATAATAATAGTAAGGCACAAAAGCAGCCATTACCATAGTAATAGCTCGATACAAAGGGAATAAAACACTTCAGGACATGCTGTTATTGGAAAATAATCAACACAGGAGTGGAAAAGAAGCAACTCTGAGTTTTTTGATTATTTTCTTATGACCTAAAAATGTTTTATTCCTTATTTAGTTAAAGTTTTTTTTAAATGGACAAAAAAGGGCCAGACTAATCAGTAAAGCAGACAAAATCGAACAATATCTCACAATCCCCTAAGCGTTCACACCCGTCAAATATATTTTAAAATATTTTACATCGAAAACCGCACAGAACGTAAATTCAAATGTTGCTTTGCCTACGATTACAGTGAAAACTTTGCTGTTTTATAATTACATTAATTCTAATCATCTTAATTAACTAGGCAACTCCTAATACCTTTGTAAAGCTACTTTACAAAGACGTCTAGCAACAACATCTACGTTTAGAGGTAGTTAGGAGTTGGCTAATAGATACAAAAACATTCCAATTGCATTTGTGACCAACAGTTTAGCAGACATTTCCTTTTTAGTATACTGTAGCTTTGCAACCCGAAACAAACAAATAAAAAAGTAAAAAGTCCGAATAGTTAGCTAGCTTTAGGAGTTTGCTACAGTAATGACCAAGATTTTAGCAGTGAGTAAAATATGCTAATATTTGGATGGAGATATGTAGAAAAGAGGTGTGTATATATATAAACACCCACCATAATGAATCATGGTAATTTAAGCAAAGTTTGTAGAACCACTGTGAAGCTAACACAGTCCTGTAAATCTGTGTTTTTCATTAAGGAAATGGAAACTTGAGCTTAATTAGTGTTACGTCATATCTAATAATCCAGACCAGCCACTTTCCACCCACAAGTGTGACTAAGCATTTTTTCAAATTGACAAAAAAAAACAAAAAACAAACATAGAACATGGCAAAGACAATCTTTCTCTTCTCTAGTATATGATCGAGCTGACTTTAAAAAAAAACAACAACTGTGTTTCAGAACTCAAACAAGAACTCAAGGAACTGTGTTCCACTTTTGCATAGCAGCTTCATGTTTGTTAATGAAGGAAACACTGAGGAATCCCTGACCTCCACATCTCTCCTCATCTGTTCCAGCTGAGCTTCCAGCTCCTCGTTCCTCTCCAGAAGAGCCTGGCCTACCTCAGCTGCCAGGATGAGATCTTTCTCCAGCATAGTTGAGCTGCTGTCATGGTCTGTGTGCGATGCCAGCAGGTTGTTTGCTCTGACCCCTGCACCCAGGATGCGATGCCGGGCAACAGGGGTGGATGAGGAGAAGGGAAAGAACGAATCATCCAAACTGGGGGATGTTAAGCTTTCCTTTCTTGTTGAGAACATTGGTCAATTTTTTGTGCGGTTGCAAGCTGGGTTGCTTCTCCTTAGGTTTGGTTGTGGTATGAAAAGTCAAGTATCATTTTCAGCTCTCGATGCCAAGTGACGTCTTCATTGTGGATGCGATACTCAGCAGGTTAAAACCCTAAAAAAATACAAAAAGCTCAACCAAATGACAATAAACTTAATCCCTTACAAGTAAACCTCTCAATACTTACCTCAGATTTCTGTGTGACCTGAGAGAAGGAAGCTAAAAATATCCCCCAAAGCCTGTCTGTTGTCTCTGAACTACTTTTGTGAAGCAAATACAGCAAGCTAACAAAAGCAGTAGTGTTTCCTTCACATTCCAGTAGTCATTCAAGACTGCCAGACTGGTTTTGTTTTTCTGACAGTGTCCATTCTTTTTCACAGCTTGTGCCATTCTAACACAAAACTAACAATCATTCCACAGCTGAACATCCAAGGTTGTTCAGGCAAGTGTTTTGTTTTCTCTTGTTCATTCAGGACGCAGATGATAACAGATCATATACAGAACCTTTAAGCTAATTTCCATAAACTCTTCTATGACTGTCACAGATTTAGCTCAACCAATATCAGCTTTAATATTCACAACACCACCACCACCACCACGACAACAACACAATACAAAACCTTTGACAAAGCTCACATTTCAGATAAGTAACATTATGAAGTAATGTATATTTTACCAGTGTTTTTCTTACCTGGCAAGTTCCTGCTTCACTGCTATCGTGTATAGCTCAAGAGAGTCACTGGTGGTTTCCTTGGAGTCAAAGTTCTCCAGTTAACACCCGAGCTCCACCCACTGTTCATGTTCTCGGTCAGGTGGGAGGGGATGAAACTGGTATCATGCAAAAACAGTGGGGAGGTGCTTCATGCAGGTGATACAGCATTGCAAAAGACTCTCTCAGGTGAGCTTGTTTGATGATGAAATCACCCAGTAAAGCCATGGATAGAACCAGTGCAGTTGGTTCATGTCTATGAATGTGGCAGGATAAAGGACAAACTTTGACATTTGTTTGACATACTTCAGTTTTTTCACCATTTATTTACATAACCAGCAAAAACAAGGATCTTGGAAGGTAAAAAAAAACAAAGATAAAGAACTTGGAGTAGATTTATTTCAAATATATGATATTTAAGAAGTTCTCAATTCCTAAATTTTGAAATTTGAGGCGTTTCAGAAGGTACTGTGTTGTAGTGTTGCAGGGTAATGTATTCACTGGGCACTTTATTAGGAACACCGACTGAACTTTGCAATTATCTTAATCGATCATGTCGTAGCAGTAATTGCAGAATACAACAACAACAACAACAAAAAAAATGAAGTAGCTGCAGGTCAAAGACCTTCAGTCAATGGGATCTAGCTTGGGATTTCACAATTTCACAAAATGGCAGACTAACTTTGAAGTGAATGGTGCAAATGGTAAATGGTGCAAAAACTAAACAATTTGAGCCAATTTAGACAAAAAAAAAACAACTTTTGATTAAGAAGGTAAAACATTGATCTACCCATGGTGTCTTGTTTTGGCAGACCCCCTTATTCAGAGCAACTTACATTTACCTTCATTTATTCAAGCAATAATTTGCTGTTAAAAAGTCTGCTAAAGGCAGTGTTGGGATTTGAGCTCATGATCTGCTAAATAGCAGTCGAAAGGTTTCAACCTCATTTACCACATTTAATAGGAAACCTATTTTTTTTACACTATCATAGAGAAATTCTAATTTGTTCTATTATATGTATATGTATATAAAAGTTTGGGATATACATTAAAATTACATTACTTAAAATTAATTCTAGTCATTTTAACTTCCAAATAAACCGTAGCATTCGAGACTCCAGCGGCTCATATTAGGAATTTCAGTCTGTTTATTTTCTACCCTGTGAGAAGGTGAGTTGTTCGGGTCTTGGCCGAGCATGCAGACTGTCTGGCTATAGGTGCAGGGGGACTCAGAACAGTGGTGCGAGTGTGTTTGGTATCAGTACACAAGCAAGAGCCTGTGGAACTCCTCCATGCTACGTCCTGTTCTCAGTCCTGCATATTTTCCCTTGGTAGAATCCGAATGCTTATGCTTCTGGAGAAAGCTTTGAATGAAGCTGTGTTGATGTGATGAAGTATAGATTTATATTCCTTACATAGCAAGAGCTTTAAAGACCTCTATATCAGCCAATTACTATAGACATACAGTATATTTACACTGGGTATATGAATATATGTAGAGATTTATATTGAAACAGCAATGGCTAAATTATTAGTAGAAAAAGGAATTTAGATATTGTTTTTGATTGAATGTCCATCCATCCAATTTTTTCACTGCTCATCCTTCACAGGGTCATGAGGTACTGTACCTGAAGTCTATCCTATAGGACCATGGGCACGAGGCAAGGGACACCCTGGACTGGGTATCAACCCAATTGCACAAACAATTTAAAGATGCCTGTCAGTCTAAATGTGTCTTTGGACTAGGGGAAAGAAAACAGAGTACCTGGAGGAAATCCAGAACATCCATGCACACGGGAGAGAAACAGGAATCAAACCCCTAAACCTCAGAGGTGTGATGCAATTGCACTAGCCACCATTAACTGTTTGATATTGAAATATATATTGATATTCATAGTGCTAAAATGCTTTGTGAGTTACTCTGAGTTTTAATCAACATGTTTAAAGATACTGTTATCCTTAAAACTGTTTATGAATACATCCCTATGCCTTTTCTATGCTCCCAGGCAAGGATTTCTCTTCCCAGAAGAGCATTTAACCATCATTCCACCCTGTTTGTTTGCAGTAGCTAGTGGGAGTGGTGTGGAGGCAGGGCTTTAACCGGATTCCTTCTTCTGCCCCAGCTCTGCTCCCCCAAACCCCATGCAGACTCTGATTTTTTCAATCATGAAGGGACACTACACTATCTGGGCGCTGCTCTTGCTTCTGCCGTTACACACACAGGCGGGACGACAGATGCCAAAACTCTCAGACAAGAAACTATGTGCTGATGCAGAATGCAGTCGTGAGTATTAACCTGCAAGATAATCATTTGTAGTCATACTTCTGCCAGATGTCAGTACAATGCTATGTTGTTTAATCATTCCGAGTAGATTTGCTGAGTGCCCTGAATGCCACTGTATATCTTTCAATACTGATACAAAATAAAAGCAGGTTTCAAGGATTTTCCTGTAGCAGAAGTTTTGGTTTTCGGCAATGTTGTGAGTTAAGAAAAAAAAAATCATTGCATACCGTTGCCTCAGAGAGTCTCTACCATAACTCAGTAAAAATGGTGAATGAGAAAAGGAGCTCTTGCATTTTTTTTTAGCCACCAACAGTAGAACCTGACTGTTGTAACTGCACTAGCAAGGTCTTCTGTTATGCGCCCTAACTTTTCAAAATTCTAAACACATATCAGATTTCCATATTTAATGTGTTTAATATGCAACACCCATTATTTGCCCCCAGATCCTATCCTTATTGCCAAAGCCATTCAAGACTATTATCCCCAGGACTGTCACTTCATTCCCATCCACCAAGGCCAACTCGTCTACGTCTACTCCATGCTGAAAGACCGGGGCAACCTTTTTTGGTCTGGCAGTGTAAGTTTGAGGATTGTAATAGTTCACAGGACCTAGATATTAATCTTGGAAAATTTTTGATAAATGTAGTTTTATAAGAACATCCGAGTCTGTGTACACCGTGTAAAGCCTAGCTTATGGAGGCTACACATTAGCAAAGTTTATTCATTATCCTTTTTTAAAATAAAAAGAATAACGACATATTTTTATGTGTATCAGGTCCAAGGATCGTACTATGGCGAGCAGGAGGCTCGTCTCGGCTATTTCCCCAGCAGTGTAGTCGAAGAGACCCACGCTTTAATGCCGGCTGAGGTTGAAGTCAAAACAAACGTGTGTAATGCACTTTTAATTTGTATCCGTCCTATGATTTTGTTGTTGTTGTTGATGTGAAATTCAGTTGCAATATGTTTTTGTTTCTTCAGAAATGGGACTTCTACTGCCCATGAGATGCTGAGATCTTCCCATGAGATCCTTCCAAGTGAGAGGACGTTATTTTCTTGCACTTTAACTTCTGTTACCATGTCAAGCATCCTTTTTCTCAAACACAGTGACTTCTGCAGCAGCTTCATTAGCAAAAACACTCTTTAATGGACTTCGATTAAAAGTAGCTACACACTGTTTTACACCAAATAAACGCCAGCTGCTATTAACCACGTCCGGGTTGTTATTTCTATCACTTGATTATCAACAATAACTGAAGAACTGAATCTGAAATGGCGTCATTTTTTTACGGTAAAAAAAAAAAAGTGCGCTATGTAAGCTGTTTAACGTATTTACGGTAAAAGTGCTTTAAAGTGTTAAAGCCCAAGCTGCACGTGAGCGTCTGCAGTATCCATAGGAACGAATGACAACACAAGGTGCGCGAGACTGTTCTTCTTCTCCTGAGGTGATTTCAGATCACTTTTTAGATTTGACTGTTTTTCACGTTTCTAGTTATTTTAAAGCACAGACTTTCGGATTTCAGCTACAAAATAGTTTTTTTTAGACATGGAAACAGGTTCGGATTTTTATTATATGCTACGGGCTTCTGGTCACGGTGAAGTTTGGCGTGATTTCAATGAAGAAGAAAAATTTCGACAATATGGCTGGAGATGTTCTACTAATGAGGAAGCATATTCACCTGCTACCCTGATTGGAAACTGGTCTGAAAAAAGGTTCGACACCAGTTTAACCAAAACATCACGACGCCCCCTGCCGTCCCAGGTTTGTACTGCATTCACATTGCCATTACCATTCAGGACCGTTCAGGGGCAGCAACCTGATGGCCCTGGGATTCGAGCTTATGACCTTGTGAGCAGTAGTCCAACACCTTAAACACGGCGCTACGGCTTCCAGACTACAAGACTCCTTATAAATGTTCAGTTAAGGACTGCTAACAAAGTCACACTCCTCAAAATCTGTTTATTATTAGTTTTATATCATGAGCTTTTGCTGTACATGAGCCGTTACTATAGAACCGAAAACGTATTATTAGGTTCATCTTAACTTCCTCATACTCTTGCACAAGCTCCGAGTTAACGATATAAACATGTGATTACTGTGAAAGCTTCTTTTACCTCAAATGAATCAACACCTTCAGACTAATTGCAGTATAGTGAACAGCGCTGTGATGTGATATAAGCTACTGGCTTAACCTTCTAATCTTTCGTGTGTAAAGCTTTTTGAAACTTTGAACTTGAAAGGAAAAGATCTATATAGATAAAATTTATATAATCTTTTTAACAGGAACAGTATGATACGGAAGTAGTCGTTATCAGTGAATGAAATTTATCTTCATTGTTTATGAAAGGAGTCTAATCAGTTTTACTAAATGGTGGGAAAATCTGTGGTTTTTAAACAGTGTGTGATTCCAACTGTGTGTGTGTGTGTGTGTGTGTGTGTATGTATAAATGGCAGGGAGTTTCCAACATTTGAGCAGAAGTGATAAATGAATGAAGGAGTGCCGAAACTTATTGATTTAATCACAAAGTCCAGTCACCGAGATGTGAATAAGTCGACACTTAAAATTTAGCCTGACCCAACTGACAAAGGTTTCACAGACAAAATTTATTTCTGCAGTTCTCTCATTACTTTGACACTACGTACTCATCCAGCTATAACAAAGAAGAGAAACCGCCAATTTACAGTTGTAAGTATGACTGATATTTTAGTTGAATTCAATCAAATAAAGATCATTAATAAATAAATTAATTAGATGTCTTTTTCAATCTGATGAATAAATTGTACTAGTTTTAAATTGTAATAGTTTTAGTTTGTTTTGTGTTGTTACAGCTTTTAAGAAAGAGCCCAGAAGCTTTCCAGGTCACCAGCCTGAGATGGATCCACCTCACACCAAGTGTGTGCCGAACTCATGCTATAAATTGGACTTCAGTGGCCGTCACTCCTCTGGAAATGCCTGAAATGTTATCGATGAGATGATATTAATAGTAGGGCATGTGTGTCGCTTCTGAAAAAACTCACCTACATCCTTTCAATAAAGTCGAGTTGTGTACATTCTCTGTATTGTGTAAAGAGCACATGACTTATTCTGTTAAAGAAATTGATGAACAAAATACCTGGAAAATACAAGTGTATTGTGAGTCTGAGATACTGTGTGGAAAACTGATGTCTGATCTGTTTACAAGGGCTGCCTGTCAGTCTTTTGATAAACGCTGCACAACACCGCTTAAAACCGCCCACATTTCAGTCTGGCAGATATTGCAAGCAAAAAAAAAATTCAATGACACAAAAACAGTAAAACTAGGATTTGTTTATAAGAACTGAAATGCAGTCTATATAAGGCATTGATAGAAATGTGTGTAGTGTAATGCAGCTATAATGAATTTAACTACAGTACCTATAACATGGGTAGTGACGGTCAGCTGAAAAACTCCTGAGAGCTCATTACCTACAAAACAGGACAGCGGAACAGAGATCTTGGTCAAATCCACAGCAGGGGTTAGCAGAATATTAACACCATTATCCATGCAGTGGATCTACACTAGCCAAATAGATTCGGGAAGATTCTGGCAGTAGACATGAGAGAGAATGGGAGGTAAAATCAAGGAGATATCATTCTAACATGACTGTACTTTAAATTTTAGCTAATGTCCATTATGATCATCTTAATACAATCCAGTGTGACATAATTGTATGGATAATTAACCCATATGTTATTAGTTAATGGGAATATTGGCATTATTATAATACATTCTTTGTTTGGTCAGAAATATTGGAATAATAGTAGTATGCCATGGATTTAGGGTATAAATTTGATGATTAAATTGGAACAGTGGTTAATGTTGTCATCATTCTTGGTTGCTATACAATTCTTGTCATCACTGCTTGTATCATTGTGCATTGTTAGGTAGTAATGAAACAACCCTATTTCTTCTAAAGGACTGTATTAAGAATTGTATTGTATCACTTTTTAGTACTGGCACATACTGTACATTGTTCTACTTTTACATATTATCGCAGTTGAAAAGTATGTAGATAGAAAAAGACTCGGACATGTTTCATCTTTAAATGACCACAGGATTTATTGATAATTTGTAGCCATGAGTATACACACAGTTGGTTCTAGCTATATTTTCTTTGGTAGTGTGGTGTGAATAGTCAGGAATGTTGAAGCAGGGAACTAACAAAGCAGTAGGATGTACTGTAGGCCTTTTTCACGGATCTGAATTCAGTTTAGTAATTTGCTCTTATGTTTCGTTTCAAAGGTAATGCTGGGACCAGAACAGTGTAAAAAGGCCACAGTGACTCAAACACTGACTTTTGTGCTTCCCTGCATTTGTTCCTCTTTGGTATTTAGTATGCAATGGCGAACACAGAGATCATGTGAGGGTTGAACTCTTTGAAAACCTTTTTTTTTCTTATTTGTAGCATGCATTGTCACAAAATGAATGAATCAGTTACAGTTTAGCAGCTTTGTCAGTGAGGCATTGCTGTGGTAACACTTGATGTCATTATGTTATACTCATACACGATGTTAATGCCCCATCCCAAACATTTATACCTACCCAGCCACTCAAATCCCCACTTTCACTGAAGTGAATATATACCTTCCTTTAGAATCTTATCAACCCTATCTGGTTTCCAGTCACCACATGTCATACAGGAGCAGTAAACGAACCTGTCTGACATTAATGACATTCAGACATTAATGAAAAGAAAGAGGTCTTTTTTTTTCACAACAGCATTTCCTCTTTCCTCAATACCTGCACATGATCTCTTTGTATTTTCTGGTCCCAAGTTCATTGTGAACAGGAAACAAATCACTGAATAAACTAGAAATTCTGTCATGCTATGTTTTATTGTTTTCATCAAAACAAATGCTTAAGAGCTCAGGCATCCTACATGTAAACCCTCACAAACTCTGTGCAGCCATTGTTTGGTTTTTACTGGCTTCGGTAAAGAAAAAAGGCCTTTTGTTTGGTGAATGTCTTCTATGACTAGCAGCCACATGGTGCAAACAAAACCAAAAATTTATACCAGTGGTGTAAATAGTTTAGATGTACCAGCCAATTGGACCAATACATATTTAACGCTCCATCCAGCACCTGATCAGATCCAATAGTGGAGTATAATTGCAGGGAAGCACAGAGGATCAGCAGGGGAAACAGTGATGACAGACTTAATAACATGTTGCAGCTTTACTTCTTCTTTTGGCCAGACACGGCAGACTTATCTTCGCGGGTAATGGTAATAGAGCGCTCCTGGGCATCAGAGGGCTTGCGAGGTGCCGTGATGGTCAGGACACCATCAGAAGAGAGAGATGATGTGATGTTGGCTGGGTCCACTCCAGCTGGGACACTGTATTTTCGGGAGAATTCTCGTGAGATAAACCCATGGTCATCCTGCAAGGCATGAGACACATTTAAGATCTAGACCTACTGACAATTTTTGGACTCCTTTCGATATCTGTAGGCCGATAGATTTACCTGGCGATCCTCATGTTTGGCATGAACTTCAATGTAATCTCCGCAGACCTTTACAACCAGTTCCTCAGGTGAGAAGTGCTTTACATCCAAACTGATGGTAAAACGGTCCTTTTCCATCTTCATCTAATAAAGAGTACATTAAATATATACATAGGAAATAAAGATACAGATAGAGGTGTGTTTAACTACACATCTCCAGAGTTATGCTTTCTTTGTCACTTAAAAGAGGTTCATTTGACAAGCAAAAGAAATATGTGAAACCCTCTTTATTCTGGTGATATGTTTAAAATGATAGCATTCTAAGCTCTGGATAAAATAACAGGGAGCTCAGAGTCTGCAGAAGAACACCTCGAATAACAGCAAATGAACCAGAATTGCAGAGCAAACTTTTAGCTAAAACCAAACTCAAGAAGACTGTGTTAGGATTGTAGTATGTCCTCACCTCAGAGAGCCCACTATCCATGAAGCTGGGCCAGCGAAAGAAGGAAGGGCGTGGGAAGTATAGGGAAGGATAGGGAGCCAGCACATCACTCTCTGAGATGTGTTCCCCAAAATGTTGATCAAAGATCCGGCTGGGAAAGAAGGATGGCCAGAAGGAGCGGCGGAACCACGGATGCTGGATGGCGATGTCCATTTTGTCTCCAAACAGCACAGTGCTGCCTAAATACAACCTGATGCTTGTCCTGCTTGTCTACTTATATACAACACTGGATCTTTCTGGAACAATGATGTAAACTGTTTGCTTCTCAACACCGAACCCCCCCGCCTCATTCTGTCCCTCCCACTTTCCACTGTTAGTTGTCTTGCTTTCCATCTAAACCGGTGGTCTGATTTCATTCGCAAATACACCGGATGGATTATTTCGCAGGCTTTAAAGAGGAGAAATTTTGCCATGTAGGATCAGTAGTACCCAATGGCCTTCTGGTTTCTTGGCACAGATATTGTAAACCCAGCTATCTTGCTCAGTGCCAGCGGAGATTAGGCTGTCTGTGCCCTGACATGAGGTCTGAACTCCCTTTGAGACCTTTTGTTTTTGGCAAAGCACTGGGTAAATGGCCTGTTTATTTGGTCAATGGTACTGGGATCATTCTGCATGGTCAACTTCCACAGAGTGACCTGTTTAGTATTCTGAATACCGTGTGGATTATATTTTTGTTCAACATATATATATTGAATTATCCAGATATCACCAGCTTTCTTGCTGATTAAAATAGCATTCTTACCTGATGGTTAAGATAGCATTTATTTTAATTTCATTACCCTAATCTACTGGACTGTGACCCAATAAAACAAATTGCAATTTTTTTACACTATATCTTTACCAGGGGACATGAATGTGGTGAACCTTATATTTCCTTTTAAAGTGGTCCTTAAGGTACAATTATGTATCTTCAGATAATTTTCAAGAACAAAATCCTCAACACACCTCCATGATGATGACTCAGGCGGTAAGAACAAGAGAAACCGTAACTGTTGTTTGAGTTTCCAGTATAATTCAGCATCTGCCCCCAGTAGGCATACCACCATGTGTGCCCCAACCTATTTCTAGACCCATTTATCACTCTTGTCAAGTCACAAGCTCACAGTCTCTTTGCTCTGCACCCTCTCCGACCCTTCTCCCTCTTGTCTCACTGTCAGACTTTCCGAATAGCCAGAAAGATCTACTTTCTCTTTCTTTTACAGTACAAAGGATATCTGCACTTGGTTTCATCATGGCTGACCGCACAATTCCTCACGCATACCCCATGAGCGTTAATTATGAGATGTGCACTCCTGCTCGGATATATGACCAGAACTTTGCAGAAGGTAAGGGATCTGTCAATGGAAAAACAGCTCTTAGGCTCTTATACAAAAAGTTTTGGGAATGCATTTGGCTAAGGATTTAATGGTTGTGTATGTAACCGATTCTTTTAAAGACGACCCTTGAATATCCTAAATTGTTTGTCCATATGGGTCTAAAAGATTTTCAGAGGCTAGTTTTAAGAATCCAGCTAGAATCAAAGAATAAGATAAAAATGAGATACGTGTTAAAACAAAAGGGTGTCAACTGGCATGCTTCTACCACAATACATATTACACTCTAATATGAGGTGCTGCCAACTTAAGAACTGAATGCCACTTGTAAATACAAATGGATCTGTAGCTCATGAGCCAAATTAATTATCGAATACTTTAGCCACCATCTACTGTATGATGACAGAATATTCTACTCAAGTGAAATATAAGGCCTAGGCTATGTCCTATATTTAGAGTTTTACTCGTGACCACACAAAAATAACTTCCTAACTAGTGCAGCATAAATACACTTAGATCAAGTATGATAAAGACTTAGAGTACGCCAGTAATATAAAGCCAAAAATAGAAACGCTGCCGTTGGCACCCATTTCCTGATCTGAGCCTGACAACACTAATCGGAAATAGATCTGGTGCTTCCCAGGTTTGTAACAGAGGCATGATTTTCTATTAGGATCATGCTGTCAGGCAACAGGTATGATTCACAGATTTGAGAGCTGCTTTATACATTTATTATACGTGTATATACACTGGATAATTAGCTAATGATATCTTGGCATCACATTACTGTAAACCCCACAGAAGTCAGGTTCTCATAGCTTGGCCACTAGGATGTTTTTCAGTGTTTGTATAGTATGAGTAATACTCTAGTGCAAAAGCTGTGAACACACAAGTAATAAAACTGGTCCCTCGCCCCCAAAAGGTACATAAACCTATTGTGTTTGACAAGACACAGTACTGAATCAGTCTCCTGTGCTGGTGGAATATCCTTGTCTGCCTCTTACAAGATTGGAAACAGGGTTATTTTGGCTACAAAGCTCAGTTGGTTTGCCGGAGGTTAAATACATTACTATTGGATTACTCCATTCTTTTTATTGCAATCAACAGTCAGTTACACATTAAAAAGTTTGGGACACATAGACATCAGGACATGGAATTTCCCCTGCGTGTGAATATACCAAGCATACAAATGACTCTTTATGTGGTCACTCAAGAGTGTAATATAAAGCTGCCTAGCTAAAACAAAAGGCAAACAAGTAAGTTTGTTATGCTTTTCCACCATCATGTTCACTCACTAGTAGATGCTTTAGCACTCTGTTTGCAACATCAGCTAGTGGGTGAAGTATTTCTTCATTTGGCAAAGCTTCTTGTTTACCGAGATAAGTTTTTCCCCTCCCAAACACATCCATGCACTAGTGAAGTACAGTATGTGTGGAATGTGTTACCCAGAATCAACAACAACCAGCAACCATTTGAATCATGTATAACGGACGAGGTTATGAACTATGAAAACTATGAACTAACATTAAAATGAAAAGAGATCACATTATATAATTTAATTGCAGTATGAACAATGTGATATAACTTTGCCTTTCAGCATGGATCCCAAAGTCCAGTTGACTAACTTGTCACAATATTATACACATATATATTTACATACAGATGTGTAACGTCTACAGCTACAATACTTACTCTCTCTAACACACATCGTAGACTATACAACAACTACACCTTTTTTCCATAACAACAGCTTAGTTTCACTATTGTGGCAATTTCTATTTCTACACAGCGTTAAGTCCTCAGGACCTGATGGCTCCGGTGCTGTACCACGGATACTACATACGTCCCCGTATCAACAAACAGCTGGAGAGGGGCTTCTCACAGGTGGACAGCGAGGACGACTGGTACCGTGTTCTACTAGACGTCTGTCAGTTCATGCCGGCTGAGTTGAGTGTGCGAACTGTGGACAACCTATTAGAGGTGACAGGGCGCCATAGTCAGAGGGTAGACGAACATGGCTTTGTTTCCAGAGAATTTACCCGCACCTACATCCTTCCTCTCGGTGTTGACCCACTACTTTTGCAAGTGTCTATATCTCACGATGGAATTATGTGCATCCAGGCACCAAGGGAGGTACAGGATTTAGAGCCAAAAATCAACAAGCTCAAGATTAGAGTGGACAAGAAGGGGGGTGAAAGCTGCTAAAGTGGACTCCCAACTTCAATTTTTTTTTTTTTATATAAAAGGTTTTGATAAACACAATGTATCACAATTGGAAAGTCAATACAGATTGAGTGGACATGATTTATACTTGAGTTTTCAAATGTATTCTTTAAAAACAAACAAACAAAAATAATAAATAATAAAAAAAAAATATTTGCAAAAATATTCCAAAAGTTCATGGCCTAACAGAGCTCATGGGTTTGTAAATTTAGAATTTATAGTATAAATCGATTTAATTAAAATTAATTTGCAATAAGGTGAATAAACCAGTTTGCTCAGTCATGCCAAGGAAAAGGGATATAACATACAGGATTTTTCATGTACAGTGTTTGTTATATTGTGTCTGTACCTGATTGTATTGCATTTTAAATTAAATAATTGCTTTGGGTTTAATACAAGGATCTATATTTATAATAACAGTCTTTTATTTTATACAGTCCTAAATTTCACAGAACAATAGCTAGAAAGACAAATCACAACTGTTATTTTTAATAAATAAACCTGCCTTAGAAGCGTTTCTTGATTTTGGTATTTTCACATACAGAACTGTAGTGCTTTGATTGATAGAAAGTATAAAACATTGTGTTGTTTTGAATTCTTTTTACAGAAAATCCTATTAGCAAAAGAGCATCTTTACATTCATGTTTACGTGAAACTAGAGAAACTCTATAGAGTAGATTTTCCTGCTTTACTTGTATGCAAACGTTTTGAAATTGTCAAAAGACACACCTTATTTTCAACAACAACAAAAAAAGAAGATGAACAATAAAACATCCTAAATGTCTTTCTAAACATTAAGTAAGGATCCTTGTTGTCAGAAACCAGAACTTACGGGCTATAAACACCACATTTGGTTCAGACTTGTAACAAAAATTCAATTCTAATACTCTACAGTGTTCACACCTTCTTGCGCATCCGGATAGAAAGAATTAGAATAAATTTACAAATATATATATTTTATTTTATTTTTTTAAAATAAAATCATTATTTATATAGGTATAGAAAACGTTGTCAGTCATTTCACTACACTTTTTCTTTTTATAAATTAACCAAATGAAATAAAAATAATTCTATAGATTTGCTAGTTAAACTTTTACTACAAAAGTACGGTCAAAGGGACAAACTTTGTCCTACTGCACCTGCCCAGATTCACTTCCCTTACAACAAGGAAATGAAGACGCTATTAAAACTGTGCTGGTTGTTGTTGTTGGACTCAAACATGCAGTCATGGGAAACAGAGTAACCACAACTTTGGATAAGTAAGTAAGAAACCGCTAAAGATGTGTATTTATTTATTTATTTATTTATTTATTTATTTATTTATTTATATTCCCTACTACTTATTTCCTTGATCGAGAATTTCTTCACGTTTTTCTTCCTACTATATATTCTAGTCTGTATCTAACATATAATCAAATGAATTAAAGTCATGGCTGATGGTATTATATAGTGATCTAACTGTCATATTGTACAATTAAACATTAGAGGTATATAATATCTAGGGATAATATGTGATTTTAGGAGAGTTTAAGGTGTGGATTGAGTGGGATATGGACAAGGAAGTGAAACCCGAATGAGGATATTTTTAGTTCATTGTAGCGATCAGGATAAAAAAACAAAACAAAAACAAGACACTTTATGTAGCACGTATACAGTTAGAACGTGTTTAAACGTATAAACATGCTGTAAATCGGAAGTGATATCGGAAAAAATAAAGCAGCTTACAGTGTTGATAGTGTTTAATATAGTCCGTCCTAAACCACAATAACATGCACGAAATTACATGATAAGAGTATTTTATATATATATTATATATATTTATTTATTTATTTATTTGGGTGTGTGTGTGTGTGTAAACAAAAACAAAAAAAAACAGTGTTTTGGTGAATCAGTGCACAATTATGGAAAGGAAATGATTGCTACATTTTGTTGAATATTTTGTTTACCGGTAAAACTCGTTGTTTCTCAACAAAAAAACAAGGGAAAACTGATTTATTTCCTTGTTTTTGTCAACGCACAGCACTGGAACTTTTAAACCCTTTGGAAAAAAAAGGCTCCACCCACTTTTTTTTAACAATGACGTCATTCATACTGCTAGAATATAATGTACATTTAACTTTCCTTTAGAATACTTTTAAAACACGCTTTACCTGTAAGACGGCGAGTCGTTTTCAGCTGTTTCACAATGCAAAGGAAACACTAAAGGATTGGGCTTTGTGTTGTGTGTCACACCACATCTCCAACTGAACCTTTTCTCTAGTGCAGGAGTGATTTGAAACTGTTATAAAATCAGAGTTCTTTTCAGAATGAAGTAATTAAAGTCCATAATTTTGCACGTTAAACTGTGTTTTGTTAAGAATAAAAAATAAAGAGTTAGTATTAGTCTATTTGATGAATATTTTGTCATTCATACAAAATGGTGAATAATGGACAGAGAACATCTCCATGGTTCTGAATCTACGAATCTTTAATCTACGATAGCTGGCCTTCGACTTTCCTATAGTTCAGAACACCACCAACCACCAACCAATAACAGCTCAGTTACCCACATGAGCAACACTTAAAACACTTTGTGTTCGATGACTGCATGTGTTCTTAGAATCCCAGATTGGTAGCTTTTGCTCAATAATAAAGAACAAACTTCTGGGATGGAATTGGCAACGAATTGAGAAAAAACAAAAAACTCAATTTTTTTAAGAGGACTCTGACCTCTTAAAACCTGACCTCTGACCTGGTGGTTATGTTATCGTATTCCGTGTGAAGCATGCAGGAATTATGATACTGCACTATTTTTGACACAGCCCTTAGGTCAGTTTCTTTTTTTAAAGTGACATTTTGCTTAGCTTATCATGCTGAAATTAAACTGAAATACAAAGAAGGCAATGTGATTGACATGCATGAGCTACTGAACAAGAAATGTTATAAAAGTTCTATTTTTATTTTTCGTTCATAGGTGGGGTTTAAATCCAAGGAAGCTGAGTCAAAAGAGGTCAACAAGAAAAAGTCAGAAAACAGGTGACTGACACATCTATTGTGAATACACTTGGATACCGAATGTAGTGTTTGAAACAAGACGGTTTAAATGAATTGAAAAAACTCTATTAGAAAAGCATGAAAGAATGGTGTGTGTGTGTGTGTGTGTGTGTGTGTGTGTGTGTGTGTGTATGGATACTGATTCACTAAAAAAAAAAGGAAAATACTGTATCTTTGGGCTGATAAGGTCCAAGTGGACCTCACATTTTAAACCAGCTTAGTGCTCACATCTCTGTATTGTACATAAACAAAACTAAACCATTTTGAACACTCTTATAATACCTACTATATTTGTCTTGTTAGAATATGCTGTGTATGATGCTTTAGTATTAACACAGAGCTCAGCCATCCATGGCCTATTGTGCTTCTACAGTATTTCCAAGCCCGAATCAACCAAATCAATGGGTTTGTCACCAGGTTCAGTGGTATAGGGATATAGTTGGAGTAACGAGTAACAAAAAAACACGGTTTAGGACTTTAAGGACTGGATTGCAGGACTGTTTATAAGTCAAGGGATTGGTTTGTTGCATTTTCATTTCATTGAAAGAGAATCGAATTTATACTGTAGCACATTTTGAACTTCCATCCACTTCCACTAAATGTGTGTAAGACTCAAACAGTTTACACTTTTAAGCAGGATTACTACATCATTCAGGAAATATTAAACAATATAAAGCTCTGTTTCTCAGTATGCTAAAAGTCGACAAATTGCACAGTTTGAGGTACAGCTAATACTGTAAGTACACCTTTACCAGCTAATTAGCTAAATAACAGGCAAATATGGGTGTGGTTGTGTTGGAGCAGGTTAAAACCATAATGTGCAGGGATGTGGTACTCTAGGAGTAAGGATGACAAACATGCTATGTTTAGGTGGCTTGTGGGTTAAAGCTTAATTTTCAACTTGATGTTGGGGGAAAAAAACAAGTCACTCTATTGTGTGCAATACAGGCTTTCTTTACGTGATGCATTAACTGTGTTGAAAATATAAGTAACAGTACTATTCTGTGTGTTTGTGTTTTTTCAGCTCCACCTGCAGCTTCACACCGCCAGGTATATATTTGTCAAAATTAAAGTACTGTACTGACTCTTTTGGGACGTTTACTAGTTTACTAACCGTGACATTTGCAGGTCTAGTACCATATTGTTTTCTACCATACTGTAATAGGTGATTGACTTTCAAATATTTAATAGTTAATGAAAATCAAGCTTGGTATCTTGACATACCTTCAAAGTTGTTGGATTGGATTGGAAGTATTTCCATCCCTCGGGCATGCAGGTTTTCGATAATGAGCACAAAAAACATTCCACCTGCATGCTTCTCTGAGTTAGGAAACAAGAGTATCTCTTTCATTCGAAGGATTTTAACAGACACTCGGAAATAATCCAATTTTTACTCTCATTGTCCGTAAATACAAACTAACCAGAAATCAGATCTCACCATTACACACATGGTTGCACTTGATTATAAAGATAAACTCTTTCCTTAAGAGTACACTGAGTTGTTTTTTAACAGCAATATTGCCACATTACTATTTTGCACTCACTTTAAGATTTCTGTTTCGTTTTCTTCTTTGATTAGACTATAGATCCCCACATATATGAGAGCGTCTCAGCCGAGCCCAAGTATGCCATAGTGAATAAGAAGAAGAAGACGACGGAATCTGATGGCCTGCACTATGCAGAAATTCAGGTGCTACAGTCCGAAAGCACGAGCAAGCAGAAGACCTCGCCAAGCAAAGACTCGAGCACAGAATATGCAACCATAGACTTTCTGAGAGGTGCTAAAACAAAAGAGTCTGCAGAACCTGCAGATATACTTATTCCACCTGGACAGCTTCATAATCTGATGGTTAAGTCTCAAAAGAGGAGGAGTGATTCCTCACACCGGGGCTCTCGTGGTTTAAGTAAATGAATTTTCTTTAAAATAATTGATATAAATGGGGGCTACATCGGCTTAATGGTTAGCATGATCACCTCACAGCTCTGGGGTTGTAGGATTCTGCTCTGTTTATGTTCTCCCTGTGCTTTGGGGGTTTCCTCCAGGTACTCCAGTTTCCTCGCATGGTCTACAGACATGCAGAGTAGGCTGATTGATGTCTCTAAATTGTCCATAGTGTGTGAATATGTGTGTGATTTTTGCCCTGGTAGTTTGGCACCTTGTCCAATGTGTCCTCTGCCTTTGCCTCGAGTCTTCTGGGATAGACTCCAGTTTCACTGTGTATGACAATTGGTACAAACGATGAATTGATTGATGGAAGAATAATTTGTATATAGTTTTTATAAATCAGGATGAGTTTACTTTTTTTAAGAAGGATCAAATGTATGTTATTTAATTATTTCAAGACTTGGCGGTTCACACTTGAGACAAACGCTGGGCAAAAATGTGAAAAGACAATGTCAAGCAAAGAACACTGTAGTATGCTCAGTTGATTTCACAGTAACAGTAGTAGTTGTCTCGTTAACCTATCTTTTTTACTACAGTATGCTTCCTGTGCATAATCATTTCAGGGGAAAAAATACTGCAGCCATATATTCTGTGTCCCCATCTTCTTTATTCAATTTGCTCTTGGAAATGGGATACACCCATGGACGGCCGGTATAAATGGGCTAGCACGGCTAAGCCTCCCTTTTTAAAAAAATAAAAAAAATAAAAACAACAATTCATTAGGGTTTAAATGTTGGCATCCTCATCAGATTATTGCTGTTACCAAATGTTTTAAAGTCAATTATGACTTTTATTGAGCCAGAGTGATGTGTTTTTAAGAAAAATACAAAGAATGGTATGAAGAAACCAACACACGACTTAAATTTGATATGCTTTTGGACTGATTGTTTAGACACACGGGAAATATAGTTGCTCCGTCATCCTGTTTGCTCAAAATGTATCTAGTCTAGATGTGACACTGTAATAGAGATGCTAAGCACACAAATGTAAATAGCAATAATATTAATAATAATAAAAATACTTAATATATTGTCTTCAATGATTGTAGGATAACAAAACAGACGTTTTCTGACTTTGTAATCGATTAATGACTGAAATCGGTGAATGAACTCCATCATGTTGTTTTCAAAAACCACATATGTGCTTCTTTATATTACCAATATGCAACTAATTTTGGTTTTTTTTTGTGTGTGTATATTTGTGTGTGATTATAGAACCGCCGCTCTTTTGAAATCACAAAATGAATTCTATGTTCAAGTATTCAAGGTCAGAAGATCAGAAGGTTTGTTTAACAAATATGTACAAAATACATACTTTTGGGTTTTATGTAGGAATTTTAAAAGAAAGAAAAATGTATAAAGTCATGCTGATTTTTATTTTTTTTTTGGTACTTTTGATTGTTATAAATGTTTGTAATAAAAAATAAAAGAAGTTTTACTCCTGGTGGTTTACCCGCTTTCACACAAACAGTGTAATCGGGATTAAAAAATGTAAATAAACAAACATCAATTAATTCATTATACTAATTAATTAAACTATAAACATTATAGTTTTAAAGCGCCCTCTTGGGGCGAACAGAGGTACTGATTTTTTTATTCAGCTTAAAAATACCCATCATAATCAACCATGGAATTAACGGTATAAAAATTATACCTGCTGTCATTAAAGTGAATGTGTGTTTTATTTATTGACTCAATCAATCGATAAATAATAACATGGAATAAAAGAAAGTGTATTAAATCTAAAAATAATAATAATTAAGTTGATGTTGGTTAATCACCTCAGCGTTGCGCCTCAATATTTGGCTCAGTCAGCGTTTGATCTGAGTCTTATATAATAAGCTAAATTCATTCAAAATTAGCCGAAGTTTATTTTACACGTAAATTCAATCGAATTGAAGCTCAAAATCATGTCGACTAACGGTGTGTGTTCAAGACTGATGCAGTTTATAGACCCAGAAGATCACCACAGAGTTGGAATTCAGGTAAAAACAAACAAAACAGCTAAAGATAGCTAATGCTAGTCACTAGCTAACTCCTAAATATTCAACGCCTGTTCATAGTATGTGCACTGACTACTTGGCTGTTTTTATAATTTTTTTTGTTTATTATTTATCTTTTTTTTTGTATTATTATTTTTGAAAATATTATTATTTAAAAAAAATGATTACTTCACTTGTTAACTATTGATAGCAGTTTTATCTTGGAGAGGGTAGATTAACAATCTTTGTCATTTTAAAGTAAGGTTTAAAACTTAAACAAAAGACACACATTTTCAAGCTTTCAGGAATCTACTTTAAAAATGGGAGACCTGTGAGTCCAGTGTTATAAAATAAACAAATAAATCAATCAATAAAGGTGGTCTATGCCACCCAAAATCAGCCAAAGGCTCTTTATGAAGATAATTGAATGAATAAGTGTGTGTGTGTGTGTGTGTGTGTGTGTGTGTGTGTGTGTGTGTGTGTGTGTGTGTGTGTATTTGCAAAACCTAACTCTAAAACCTAACTCTGTTTTACTAACTAATAGTTAAGCTTGCTAATTAATTTTGCATGTTCTTGCACCTTAGACCCCTTTCCAGCGTCTTGCACTTCAAATGCAAGACGTTTTAGGAGATGGAGGAATTCTCAAAGAAGTGGTACGTGAGGGAGAAGGCCCGCTTGTACCGAGAAACGCTTCGGTCAGCAGTAAGTATCAGACATGACATCATCGTCCTCCTGACCTCATTAACACCAACATTGTTCATCTGGAATTCGTAAAAGTATATCACTGTTTGCATGATGAACACATTTGTCATGTACGTTCGATCGACAGTCCACCTTTCTGGATTCCTGGAGTATTCGGATCAGCCTTTTCAGTCGACAAGGAGTTTGAAGTTTCCCAAAATGATGAAGCTTGGAAAAGGTAAGCAGTTATTGGTCCCAGTTGGCTCCTAGTCCAACAGTCCTGATCATTATTTTACGTAATGAATAGAACATGACATGGCGTGTAGCTAAAGAAATAATAATAAATAACTTAAATGTTAAACCGTTAATATATCAAAATGTATTAATTTCCTGTAACAGCACGTTCCAAAGAGGTTTTTTTTTTGTTGACATTTTCCATAGGCTTGTATTATTGCAGCTATAAGCAGTCATACTTAAATACTTAAAGTGTAGTTTACAGCTTTATTAGGAAATATTACCTAGACAACATTAAGTGTCATACTGTACACTGACTCTTATTTGAGTGTTTACTATGCAGCTTCCTGTGATTTAACTGTTACTATGGAAACGATCTGTCATAGCTTAAGTCAACATTTCTGACACTTCTGACCAATGACAGCATGCACAGCATCATGTCTAATGTTTTCTCAATCAGACTTGACCGTGTGGGGTCTCGATGTTGGTCTGCGGACCATGCGGAAAGGAGAGTTCTCTCGTTTTCTCTTGCAGCCCAGATACGCCTATGGAGAAATGGGTTGTCCTCCTTTCATTCCACCTTCGGCAACGGTGCTCTACGAGGTGCAGATCTTTGACTATCTTGATTCGGACCAAGTGGACGAGTTCTTTGCACTTTTGCCGGTGAGTTTTGTATTTTTTAATGCTCCAATATATTGTGCAACTGATTGATTTATTTTTAAAGAATATACCAAATCAGAGCCAGAACAGAGTAGGTTTAGATTTGTTGGATAAAATCCAGAAGGTTCTTAAAGGTGCTGTCAATTATTTTTAAGTCAAACACACACTTTTTGTTACTTTAGGTAAATTTACCAGCACATTCTTTCACCTGTCAGTAGAATATCAGCTAAGATGAAAAATTCTGTTGTCTGCAAAAACAACCCAAAAAAAACAAACAAAACAAAGATGTGGACCACCAACACCGAACCAGTCAAGGACAAATATGAGTCTCTTCTTGCCTGACAGCCTTCAGCATTTCATCCATTGCACTGGTTAAGTTTAATAGCTCTTAGCCATTACAGGGTTTTACATAATATCTCCAACATTAACCAGGATGTAATGTACCAAAAATACTGATACTGATTAAATTGCTGTTTGTCCAAATCTGTTTTACAGGAAGAGCAAAATTTGGCACCTTTGTCAAAACTGCTGAATGTAGTCAACACAGAGCGAAGCTTTGGAAACCGCTGTTTCAACCAAAGCCGCTACGAAGACGCCAAGCACAGATACAAGCAGGTGAGTTTAGGGATTCAGACTTTGTTTTATGTTAGAAAATGTCAGTTCACCTCAATAACAACAAATTCATATCTGCTATTAATACCTATTTTTGCCCCCTTCTTTCTTACATATTAATATTATTTTACTGCAAAAGCAATATGGGGGCACGGTGGCTTAGTGGTTAGCACGTTCGCCTCACACCACCAGGGTTGGGGGTTCGATTCCCGCCTCCGCCTTGCGTGTGGAGTTTGCATGGCCTCCCCGTGCCTCAAGGGTTTCCTCTGGGTACTCCGGTTTCCTCTCCCGGTCCAAAGACATGCATGGTAGGTTGATTGGCATCTCTGGAAACGTGTGTGCTCTGCGATGGGTTTGCACTCTGTCCAGGGTGTATCCTGCCTTGATGCCCGATGACGCCTGAGATAGGCACAGGCTCTCCGTGACCCGAGAGTTCGGATAAGCGGTAGAAAATGAATTAATGAATGAATGCAAAAGCAATTAGAAAAGAAATTGAACAAATGACTTGATTTTAGAAGTTAAAAAATTAAGATTTCCGACCCTTTTTTAGCAGAGTGTAAGATTAAATACTCTTTCACAATAAAATTGTGCATATTCACCAATACATATCTGATGTGAAAAGCTACAAACCAAAGTCAGGTCAGGATTCAGGGCCGAACATCTGCTTTATGCCTTTGTCACTGTAGGCCTTGACGTTGCTCAGGAACCGTGAGACAGCTGAGGAAGAGGAGAGGAGACGTGTGGAGGAGGCCAGCCTTCCCTTCCTGCTCAATCTCTCCCTCGTCTACCTCCGTCTGGAGAGACCTCGAAAAGCCCTGCAGTTTGGCCAGAGGGCTCTGAAAATCAACCCTGCTAACACCAAAGCGCTATTCCGCTGTGGTCAGGTCAGCGTCTTGCGCGCATCTCTGTCCTGTCACGTTATTAGAAACTGATACGAAAGTGTTGAGACATCATATAGTACAATACCAATCAATCCTGGCTTTTTCTAAACAAGCAAAACTAACATTACTGAGTATCACCAGCGAAACTCCCAACTTTAACTGGTGAACAACTCGCTCTCTGCTGTACGTAGTGTTGTACTGTTCACTTCTCTCCTCTCTTCAATAGGCTTGCTTAGATATGAACGACTACGAGAAGGCAGAAGATTACCTCACCATGGCTCAGGCCAAAAAGCCTTTCGACACCGACATCAACAACTTGCTACGAAAGCTGGCAATGTGAGTGGATGTTGCCGTTTGCTTCGTTAATGTCGAGAGAAAGACTAAAACGTTTTTTTTTTTTTTTTTGCACGCTTACAGCTCTTACAAGGAACACCTGGACAAAGAAAAAGACATGTACTCCAAAATGTTTTCTGCTCTTAAATCTGACAAGATAACAGTAAGTACTGTAGGTCCATTTCACTAAATAAACAACGTTGTGTTAAATAACTCACCACAAGGGGGCAGTATTTATATATGTATATATATTTTGTTGTGTATTTTTTTTTATTTTTTTAATTTTTTTTTTAAACACAGGATTCATCTGTAAATGTCTGTTGCAATAATTTTTACACACATGTCTATTTTTCAGTTTCCAAGGCAGGGGGATTGAAGAAAAAAAAAGAACTTGTAAAGAATTCAGAGCTGCAGTTTGACACGTCACATCGTGTTAAAGTATAAAGGAAGGTTTCCACCCAGTATAGATGTATACTTGACTACTAATTATGTCAGTTTCTTAGTTATCGTTGCATTGTTGCCTTTCGATTTAGCAATTTGTTCAATTTTGCAAATGTTCGAAAGTTTTTGTTTATTATTATTGTTCATGTAGGTACATACTAAAGGTTTAGTCATTGATTGATTTTTTTAGCGCTTACATGCTAAAATACTGCAGTGGATTATGTTGAGTTGGTTTTTTTTTTAGTTCATATTAAAATGTTTCAATACATCATTTCCTGTCTATTTTTGTAAACACGTCTCCTTTTCTACACGCACGCACATCTCATTGCGCATTTATAATGCCCTTATTCTGCTTTTCTGGCATGTCTTGTGCCCTGTTTCACACAAATGATGTCTGAGTGTTTAGAAAAAAAGGCTTTGAGTGTTTTCAGTGCATTATCACATCATAGAGCCAATTATCATCGCTGTTTTAGGTTCTGTAAACCATTTGTAATTGCTTCAAGCTGAGCCACTGCTTGTTCAGAGCACTTCAGAATTATGAATGGTTCTCATGGTAAATATGACGTGGACACCTGACTGGTGTTTTTTGGTGAGCGATTCATTCCAGATTCATTCCCTGCTTTACTCATATAATAAGCTCCACTCTTCTGGGAAGGCTTAAGCTAGGTGTTGGATCACGGCTGTGAGGATCTGTCTGTTCGGCCACAAGAGCGTCAGAGAGATCAGACACCGATGTCAGTCTGGGGTGCAATTGATTTCAGTTCATCCCAAAGGTGTTGAGAGTCCAGCACATAGCCCTGAAGTTTATTCAGTCCAAACCTTATTCATCATACTGGTACCAGTTTGAGCCTTTAAGTGTCTTACAGTAAAGATACGTGTACTGTGGAAACCGACAATCAAGAAGAACCACATATGGGTGTTATGGTCAGGTATCCACAAACCTTTAGCTATATAGTGCATAATTAACCCAAAACTGTTAGATTGTTGGTCAGAAAATGTTGATTTATTTCCTGTAACTGCAGCCATGACGTTAAATACGCTTGTTCTACGTGATCATTTCTAATTCACAGGTGTTTGTAGGCAGTGCTGTAGCGCTGTTATGGTAAGGTTTTTGTAATGAAATAAACATCTCACAGTCAGTAAGTTTCCACCCAGGAAAAGCACCACATCACTTTCAGTGTCCTGCGTGCAAACTTGAAGCTGATACCATCTTAAAATGGAGACACGAGACAATCAGTGTCGGACCTGGATGTCTCTGCTAGCCCTAGCACGCCCTTTAAACAGAGAACTGGTTTGTGTGTCCTCGATCTGATGCACATTCAGAGGAAGTTTTAATCTGATAAGATGGTGCCTCATGTCATCTACACACACAGACAGATTTAGCATTGCCACCCGTCAGTACAGATCCTATCGCAAGCAGAGTCTGGGTACAGTACGAGACACCAGCTTATACTGCACAGAACCTGGCAAAGAGACTTTTGTCTACACTTAATACATATACAGTACATATAATCACGTCTGTAAATTCAATACAGACAAGAACCGGCCTCGTGAGCCGCACAGACTCGGCTCCACGTGCCGGCAAGTTCATTTGGCGCAAATACGGATGGGGGAAGAGAGAAGAGGAAATAAAAATCATAGCTCTTAAATCTGTTCGGTGTGGCAGTTAATATGATTCATGCACCAATAACTTCAGCAAACGCTGCTTTCCATTTACTCCCTCATCTCCGGCCTGGCAGATCAATGCCCTATTCATATCATCGCCACTGACAGCAGGAGCCTGGCCTTTTCTTCCCCTTTAGCTTTATGAGAGACATTTCTCTCACTTCCTCTCTCACA
The DNA here is from genome assembly GCF_022655615.1 of Tachysurus fulvidraco. NCBI lineage: Eukaryota > Metazoa > Chordata > Actinopteri > Siluriformes > Bagridae > Tachysurus > Tachysurus fulvidraco. Next base: position 12,925,424 of record NC_062543.1, read on the forward strand.
CACTGTCTTAAGGAAATTTTTTTTTTTTTTTTTTTTTTTTTTTTTAGCTTTCTACTGTTGGAAAGGTATGTTTTGTGTTTTCTCTCTTTAGGAAATGCCATCCTTAGATGGACATATTATTTCTCACCGGCACATCGTCTCTCATCGTGTATAGGGCACAGTGCTTCTTTGTTAATGGTGCCGAAGAGTCCTAGCTCTGGGTGTGTTTATCCTGGCCTGTGGGATGCTCCATGATGTATTGCAAACCTATGAGTTAAATTTAGAGAAAGCAGGAATAACGGGGTAAACGGGGAGCGGGTTGGGTTTGATTTCCGTCGAATATATTGCATTGAGACAACTTCATGTTAAGAGGTGATGTTATTTACAAGATGTCATTTAAGTTAATGCTTCAAACTTTTGAGATATAGGAAAGTAATCTGTAAATAACAACAAAAAAAAACCACCTATAGTTATGGCAATATTTCCTTAAAACATTTAAGTACTTTTCTTCTTAGCAGATGATGTCTGTTATCCTTCAAAAGGGCTTATTTAACAAACTCCATACGTTTATTGATCTCGAAAGAAAAATGTGTTCTAATAAAAAATCTTTTACATTATTTGGCAGGTGCCAATTGAGGGTTAAGGGCCTTGCTCAGGGGCCCAACAGTGGCAGCTTGGTGAACCTGGGATCGAACTCACAACCTTCCGATTGTTAGCCCAACACCTTAACCACCAAGCTACCACATGCCCTTTTATCTCTTTATATGGCTAAATGGTCACTTTGTTAAATAATCAACTACCCAGGAAAGTTTGAACCAATTTACTTAAAATGTCATCATTTTAAAATGATGACACACACGAGCACCACAAACTGCTTGTGTGGAACAATTCCTTACATCTCTAGTTTATTTATTTATTATCCATGAAATGGTAAGGAGTTGTGACACTGATTGTTAAAAATCCCAGACACTGGAGACTCCTTCCCGAAATGTAAATAAATGCCTCTTCGCTAAAGAAACATTACATCATCAGTTATTTTTATTTATTTCTTTTTAATTAACGCAGCTGTAATTTGTATATTGTTAAGCTTTAGATTACGTGGCGTTAACATGAATTAGCTGTAACTAGAGAAATGACAAAGCGATAGATCAGGCTTGTTATAAACTATACTGCGATTTGAATTCGAGCTAGAATTACTGCTACGGCAAATTAATCAACACGCAATCAATCAAATGAGAGAGACATCATAAAAAGTCCTAAATATAAACCACACAGTAACGGTCTATGTTGGAAAGTTCAAGCTTTTTTTTTTTCCATGTCTATGTTCCAGCTGTGATTTTTGTTTATTTATTTTTTGCTCTTTAAAAAGCAAGTGAACAAAACAAAAAGGAAATTGTTTAATAAAATTTCATCAAATGATTGAAATGAAAAAATAATAATAATAATAATAATAATAATAATAAAAAAATACTGGTTTGGAGCCATCGCAGAAAATTCAAGCCAGATTGTTATAAAAAGGAATTGAAGTTTATGTACTTGCATGAATTACAGGTTTAGTGTAATTACTACACATTAGCTGTTGTGTTTATGAAATCCTGCTAGCTTAAACGTAAAATGGCTGCTTTCTCGACAATGTGTTGTCATGGAAGAAATGTGTTTTTGATGCTATCTTCATCTCTGTGAAGATTAAATGATTGCGAGACGGCGCAGCTATCTTAAGCATGCTTGGGCACGACTTCTATACATAACTACTATAGTCTTCCTCCTGCATGATGCGGGTGGTTTCTTGTTTTTTTCCCCTGTGTTTATCTTGTTGTCGTCTTCATGTCTGAGGCTTTTGTGTAACTTCTTGGTTATTGCTGCTGCTGCTGCTGCTGCTGCTGTTCTCCTCGGTGTGGCTCTGAGACTTTAAAAGCCCTGACAACTGTTAGTGCGCACACTTTACAGGCAGCCGCGTATTTGTTTGCTTTCATAATAATGATCCGATTCCTTAAGAAACCTCTCAGAACTTTTGAAGAACAAGGATCGATGCTGTTTGGGTACCTCGACTGTTGCCAAAAAGTGATGCTGTTTTCTTCACTTCTGTGTTCCCTTTCTGTACCATGTGGAAGACAAGAATCGGACATAATCTCTCTACATAAGAGATCAAGGGGACAGGACGTTTGTATCGGACATCATCTAAAAGAAATCTCTTTGTTATTAGCTCATTATTAGCTTAATATATTAACGTATTAATTTGATGAAATGGAATTTAGTCGACAATTTCTGACCACTCCGAATTCGAGCATCCAACAACCTCGTGGTGCTTTTGATTTAGTTCATATTTATGTTTCACGTCTTGTACTTGAGCCTGAAGGCTCTAAATTCTGAAAGTGCAGTTTAAAGCTAGATCCAGAATAGGCAGGTAGGCAGTCCTCCAAACACAATATTTGTTATGGTGCAAGAAAGCTAGGTCAGTGAATATCATAATATTTGGGTAAGAAAATTCAGAGTCTGTGTTTGCTCATGAAAATTACCCTCCCTACTGCTTTGACTTGTCAAGGCATCGGTCAAACGTGTGTTCTTCTGTTGGTTGACGCATCTCATACGGTAACAATGCCGTCTCTAGAAGCTCTACCTACAGCTGCAAGACATATTTGGAAGTTACTCATACAGTTTTCCCCTAGAAACAGAACTGGATCAGGGCCAGAATGATACCACTTGACTCTGTCAGCCATCTATGCTTTTTAATAGAACTCATTAGGTCTTGCTGGTAACCCAAGCTGGGGTGGGGATGCACTTAACTTGAGGCTGTCCAATTTATTTTATTAGCCAATAAACTCATCTTCCATCCCAGCTGTCTTTTACGTGTAAATGATTTGCTTGATTTATGAGGTGACTGGAATAAATGCAGCTTCGCTAATGTATTTGACGATCGCCGGTTCTTTCAGATTCAGATTCTTTTTTAGCTTGTTGTTTGATTTTCTGTTTGGATACAGGTTATAGAGCTATTACTTTAAATGACATGCCTCTGAATAACCAAAGAACCAGATGCAAATGCATCAGGCTTCTTGGACCCCTGGACTTTTGGATGTTGATGTCTAAAATAAAATGGTCCTAAGGTAGCATGCGTAAGTCTTTCCATCAAGTATCTATTCATTATGTCATCCCCTTCTGCCCGAATGACATGACCCACCCTTCTTGTCCGTTACTATAAGTCTGTCTCTTGGCTGAAACCTAATCAGAGGATGACACACCAGCACCCACAGTGTCAAGTGTGCATGTGTAAGCATATTAGTTCTCGAAAATCTTGGCTCCTCCGTTTCCCAAGAGGGAGTCGATCCTGTGATGCCGACAAGCCATGGGAAAGCATGGGAATACGATGTCCTTAAGGACTGCAAGGCATCTTGACAATGCACCTCAAACTGGTCCTTACTTGAGAACAGCTACGATGGTCCAGACTCTTGGGATCAGATGGCGGAGATAAAATTTAAAGGGGAATTCCATCCAAACATTCTGTGGTAAAATTGAAGGGATATAAAAAAAAGTTTTCAGCCTTTTATTTTAAACAAGCAGTTGCCTTCTTTATCCCATAGGCTTAAAAACAAACTTTTTTCACGGCCTGTCCGGTTAAAGCGGAGCACTTTACATGGAGCAAATCCAGCTTGAAGGCCTCTGGCATTTATTATTATTATTTATTTTTTTTATAAAGTGTTTGCTTTCCTTGGCATTGCACGCTCTGCTCATAATTTTGGATGAGGCTAACAGGGTATTGAAGTTACTCTAGTGCCAGAGAGCCCGAGGCGTGCAAACGCTTTGGGCCTCCTGGGCTCCTGGCTAACAGTTATATTGGGAATATTCATGGTGGCTATTCTATGCGCTCATCCACAAATAGTGCTGTTATTCTCACTCTGCATTCATGTGTTCAGGAGCATTTCTGTGGAGGAAATTTGCTTTAAATTGATTTTCTATAGGTATATTCCAAGAAATCTGCACAAGACAGTATGAAACGCATGCAGTTATAAGAATATTCTAAAGAGGTCATGACGAGTTAACTTAAATGTTAAAAGAATGCCAGCCGTGATCTTTGTCCAAAACCACACAGCCGTTGCAACTTGTACAGGCTAAATCATTATTTGTTCACAAAACCTTCACGGCAATACGCCAACCTTGACAACTCTGCCAAAGCCTTGCCATATCCATTTATACAGTATCTTCCTGTGTTCAAACTCAAAATTTGCACAAAACCAAGTGAATGTTGCTGTAAAAGGTGCCTGAAAAGTATATGAAAAGATTGTTTATTATATTTTATATCTTTTTACAGTTATTAAACAGGTACAGGCACCGCTGTCCCCACTTTCAACCCACACTGAGGGAATAGCAGGAGGTACTAACGGGGGCAGATAGCATAGATGGCATACTAATGTCATAGAGCTGAGGCTGAACCTTCAGGGTCGTGTTTGGGACAAGAGAGAGAATTCAAATGGAAATGACACTGGTGCTGCCATACAAAAAAAAGACAAGGCTAATGGAACGGGTGAAATCAGAGTCGACTCATTTCTGGGAGCGTTTTTGTGGAAGTCCATCTCTGTGGGTGAAAAAAAAGGGGTTGCGGTACTTTAACATATAAAACAAATCAGTAGCGTTGTTTGGAAAGCCTCATGGAAAGTTTTTTTTTTTTCTGGTACCACAGAGAAATTCTTAAATGCTGCTCGTTTCATGGCCACTGGAAGGGAACAGCAGGACTCCGGATTAGCTTCCACACCTACAGTATACATGTAGGTATATGTCATAGTGTATATACAGTTACTTATAAGTTATAATGACTTGTAAAACCTCATGGTCACAGATAGGTTGGAATAGTCAAACATTTGAACCAGCAGCACTCACAAAGCTCTTACTGAGAGTGGTTCATATCCTAAAATATCCAGTTCCTATCTTCTGACAGATGAGACACTTTTGTTATCTGATTTTTGGATTTATTTATTTATTTATTTATTTATTTATTTATTTATTTATTTACTCCAAAAAGCTTCCTAATTACTTCACACGTTTACTTTTTCAAGCACTGTACTCGAATCTTGAATTTATCTTTATCTAAATTTTAAACAAATTGAATCAGTAACCGATGTGAATATTTCTAATATGTCGATTTTTTTTATTATAAAAATTATTTATAATATAACAATATTTTATTTAGTTAATATTTTCCCTGTTCCGTTATGTTCAGTAACTTTTCCTTGTTGCTGAGGATAGCACCGTTAAGGACTTATCTTTTGTACCTTTAGTATGTTTACCTGCACATGGTCTAGTTAAAAAATAGCTTTTCGATTAAAGGTGATGTTGGATACATAATAAATATGCACAGTATTAATAAATATATAATAAATAATACGATTAATTTTTTTTTGTATTTGCGTTTGGGTTTAATATACTTTAGATGAAGAAAATTCTACTGTTAAAAAGGGCCATGTTTATTTCGCTTCATTTAGTTTTTGCACATTAATTCAAACATGTTTGCAGTTTATTGCATTCATTTTCTTCCTAACAAACTAGCATTGTTACACACACACACACACACACACACACACACACACACACACACACACACACACACACACACACACACGCACACACACCACAACACACCACACCACACACAAACACACACCACAACACACATACACACACACACACACACACACACACCACAACACCCATACACACACACACACACACCACAACACACATACACACACACACACACACACACACACACACACACACACACACACACACACACACACACACTACACCACACCACACCACACACACACCACTCCACACACACACACACACACACACACACACACACACACACACACACACACACACACACACACACACACACACACACACACACACACACACACACACACACACACACACACACACACACACACACAGCTCTATTAGCTCTGGGATATTATTGGCCATATAACTGGATTCTCTCTCAGGGCGATTGTAAGCATGCGGTATTTTGGCTGAGCCCCCGGGTGAGGAGGAGTCACAGCTCCCGCCCACAGCTCACCAACACAGAGCGAGAGAGAGAAAGGCAAAGTTCAGTCTGAGACAGCGATCTGCTGTGAGCACGGTGCCGCACTCCGGGATCTCCACACGGGACGAGATGAGACGCGCGCGCATTTATGGTCTGGAACGGAAATAAGCGGTAAAGGGTTTAACACGCGCGCGGTTTACTTTCATTATAACGACGTTGATCGGAGAACTCTAATGGATCAGAAGTGAAGAATTTCACCGAGGAATGTTATTTCCAAAGATAAGACCACGAACAGTACAAGCATACTTTGCATTCAGATCTATTTGCTGATATGACTGGATTAAAACCCAAAAACATTTCACTCATGTTACATGTTGATGACATGGAGAACTTTATGAACTTGTTTGACTGCTAATGATGTATCGTGGAGTCTTTAAACGCCTTGCCATGACCATGGCATGTCATGTAACGGTCATGGTTCTACTGTGCCAACTAGTATCTGCTACGTTCTCACTGGAGATCGGTGGTTATGATGGTGAGTGGGACAGACAGACAAAATGTGAGCCAATCACCATTCCCATGTGCCAAGGAATCGGCTACAACATGACACGGATGCCCAACTTCATGAAATATGACAGCCAAGAAGAGGCGAGTACAAAACTCATTGAATTTGCTTCTCTGGTGGCATACGGCTGTGATGTGCACCTCCGCTTCTTCCTGTGTTCCCTGTATGTGCCCATGTGCACAGACAAAGTGTCCAACACGATCCCAGCATGCCGACCTATGTGTGAGCAAGCGAGGCAAAAATGCTCTCCTATTATGGAGCAATTCGGTTTCAGCTGGCCGGATTCACTGGACTGTTCAAAGTTGCCAACCATTAATGATCCTAATTCACTGTGCATTGAGGCTCCCGAGAATGAGACGCAGCCTGAGACTAGGAGAGGGGAGGGCATGCTGCCTGTGTTCACCAGACCCAGGCAGCCTGGCAGCGGGCAAGGTCAATCATCTGGGACTTGTGAGAACCTGGAGAAGTTCCAGTATGTGGAAAGAAGCAAATCATGTGCGCCACGATGCACCCCCAATGTGGATGTGTTCTGGTCCAGGCAAGACAAGGACTTTGCTTTCATTTGGATGGTCGTGTGGTCTACACTGTGCTTTGTCTCGACTGCGTTCACAGTCCTCACCTTCCTCTTGGACCCACAGCGCTTCCAGTATCCCGAGAGGCCTATAATTTTCCTCTCCATGTGCTACAACGTCTACTCTGTCGCGTTCATCATCCGCTCTGTCGCAGGCGCCGAGAACATTGCCTGCGACAGGGAAAATGGGCAACTTTACATCATACAAGAGGGCTTAGAGAGCACAGGTTGTACCATAGTCTTCCTCATCCTGTATTACTTTGGCATGGCCAGCTCTATCTGGTGGGTTGTTCTCACACTTACCTGGTTCCTTGCAGCTGGCAGGAAATGGGGGCACGAAGCCATCGAGGCTCACAGCAGCTACTTTCACATGATCGCCTGGGGCATTCCTGCTTTAAAGACCATAATCATTCTCACCATGCGCAAAGTGGCAGGTGACGAGTTAACTGGACTGTGCTACGTTGGTAGTATGGACATCAATGCTTTAACCGGGTTTGTTCTCATCCCTCTTTCCTGCTATCTCATTATCGGCACCTCTTTCATCCTCACCGGTTTCGTTGCACTGTTCCACATACGCAAGATCATGAAAACCGAGGGCACCAACACAGAAAAACTAGAAAAGCTCATGTTTAAGATCGGAATCTTCTCTGTCCTTTACACCGTCCCTGCCACTTGCGTGATCATCTGCTACTTCTACGAGAGGCTTAACATGGACTACTGGAAGTTCCGCGCTCTGGAGAGCAAGTGCAGCTCTTTTCTCGGGCGTAGGGTTGTGGACTGTTCACTGGAGTCTTCGGTGCCCACTGTAGCTGTGTTCATGCTAAAGATATTCATGTCCTTAGTGGTGGGTATTACCAGTGGAGTCTGGGTGTGGAGCTCAAAGACTCTCCAGACTTGGCAAGGCCTGTGCACGCGGAGATTGTCAATGAGAACGACACACAAACCCTGTCCTAGCATCAACTGCAGCAGCACCCACTGTCATTACAAAGCGACTGTATTCCATGCAAACAAAACTGACTCGTGCACAGACAGTCCCACAAGGGTTTGAGAAATTCTTGTTGCAGTTTGGATGTAATTTGACAGAATTTGTACAGCAATTTATAAGCATTTATAAGCTTCGGTAAGAGGAGATGCAATAAAGGCAACGACATGTGTGACAGGTCGTGCACGGATTTGTGGTGCAAATGAAATGTAAATACAGACATTTACACGTTTAAAGCTGAAAGGTTTATTTATTACGGCTATTTATGTATTGCTTGGCACTGAATGCACTATACTGTACGTATGAACATACTGTATGCTCTGAATAGTGGGGTGTAAGAATTTGGATATATATATTGTATATTTAAATATTTTTTTTTTGGATGAAAGAACAATAAAAATGATCTATATTTTTTTGCAGATTTTGTTGATTTCCACATAATTCTGTTACGCGAGTTCTGTATGTTTTCTTAAACATCCCCTTTTGTGAGCACTTCTTCTAGGAAATAGATTTGGTCATGTAGGAATAATGGAAAGTGTACGTAGAGGAAAATCAGAGAGTTATGCATTTAATACAACATTTAAACAAAGGTCAGATAATGCTTCTGTAATTGCATTTCATCCGAGCAGCTTCGCGCTGAAACGTTCCGCTTATTTCAAATCCATCTTGAAGCTACAGTCACACTTTCCTAAGTGACATGAGCTGTTATTGCGTGCTCTTTATTTTAATTCCGTATGTGTTCCACAAAACTGCTGTCAGCTGATCACAGTCTTGGCTACTATGCGACCGAACGGAGACGTGAGATCAGAGCAGTTCTGGCCTGGGCTCTGGTCACGTTTACCAAAGTGCTTGGACTTGTCTTTCTTTCTTTTTTTTTTGTCCTCAAGGGCAGCTGTGACCACATGCCTTTTTGACGTGTTTATGAAGTGCATCTGGATTCACTGCAGAGTAATCGAGCGCAGGGAAGTAAATTAAGTGAATTAAATTTGTACATTTTCAGAGCTTACAGTACGCACTGCTCTCAGCCCCGTGAAATCTGTATACAAGCTAAAAGGTGGCTCTCAAAGCCAACACCATTCGTCATATTTTGCAGAGATGGAAGCTAATTCCAGGTCTAGAGTAAATAGGATTTGCAGAGGCGACTCTCCCTGTCCAAATTAAGGATTAATACGTGTCCATAAAACTGTCCTGCTGCAGTATGTGCTCTACTCATGAGATTTTTATCAGTAACGTAAATATTTATTTCAACCAGTTTTATTATGCATTCTCTCAGCAGCTCTATATCTAATTGTACAAATGTTATCCTCAACATGGCAACGCTCAGGCTTGTCCTTTGGATTTCATACAGTACCTGCTACATTTGGCCAAAAAAAAAAGTGTTTTTCTTGGTGACTAGTTATTAATAAATTATTATGTGATCATTACCAAAATAAAATCATTGCTTAACTTTCTTTGCACCATGACTATGTATGGTTGCAGGATCATTTATGACTTTGTACACGGCAGCTCCCGTGGAATTATTTTATAATAATGTTAGCAATGAGCCCTAACAACATACACTTAAAGGAGCAATAAGTAATAATATTGCTTTTACATTCTGTCTCGAACTTTGTAACGTTTCCTACCTACAAAACTGGTTTCTTTAGCGTTATTTGGACATTTTCCTAAAGATCGCCTATTATTAGAATATTTAATGAGTAATTGCAAATCAACTGCTTGTTCTAATTATTAAACACTTTGCCGTTTAAGTCAAAATTAGAATCGTTGTTTTTTTGCTTCTCATACATGAAAATAAAGTTGGAGTTGCTGCTTCTCCATCCATAACACTTTTCTCAGTCAGACTAAAATGTATCTTGTTCCTACAGCCAAACAAAGAGATATTTGTCATGCAGATTGTTATGTAGATTTGACCAACACAGACAGTTTTAGGTCGAAGTGTCGACGCGACACTACGCCGTTTGTACCGCCAGAGCGCTCAGTTTATACAGCAACAGCCTTCATTATTCAGCCCATCAAGAACCCTGAGCATAATGGCCCCATTGTACACCTGGATGTTTAATGTTCTGAATGCTATTTTAGGCAAAGCATTGCTCAATGAAGCCCCCTTTCCAACCATTCAATCCCATTATAAAGTGAATGTTAATGGCCTTGTAAGTGAGCTTGAGACCTGGACAAGATAGAACACTTTTGTAATTGTCCCGTAACTCAGAAGAGAAGCCATGTGTATGTTTAACAAGAGGATCATTAAAGCACCAGGGACTTTCCCCCTCTCCTTGTAAAGAAAGCTAGAGGAATAGAGCAAAGAAAGAAAGGAATAGCGCTCATTACCCGTTACCCCGCGGGTAGGATCCCTTTCCCTGGGTGTTTGAAGTGTAAATAAGGGGCCGTGGTGAAAGCAAATCGAGAAGCTGTTGCCACCCTAAGGGTTTTTTTTTTTAAAGCATAATTTACATTCATTCACTTTCAATTGGGGTCACATCACACACACTTAAACGGTATTCGTTTTCCGATAATTAGCAGACATTGGAATTGAGACGTGTATCTGCGTTTTTGCTTTGCAGACCTGCTAATGCATAACATTTTATAATATTTCCATCATATGTTAATGTAGCTTTACTATCATTTACAGTCATTCCATCCAACCCATCTGTGAGATACCCATTAAGATTTGGTTGAATGGTTAATGCTTCAGGCTTTTGTTAAAAGCTCTACTTGCGAAATGGAAGCTGTTGCATGGTTCTGCATAGAACATAAGGTTTCTACCAAGTCAAGTCAAGTCAAGAAGCTTTTTATTGTCATTTCAAGCCATATATAGCTGTTGCAGTACACGGTGAAATGAGACCACGTTTCTCCAGGATCAGGGTGCTACATAAAACAAAGACAGGGCTAAGGACTCGTAAGTAGTCTTAGCCACATAAAGTGCAACTGTGCAACCTGGTGCAAACATTGCAGGACAAGACAGACAGGACAGTGGAGGACAATACAAACAAGACAGACGAGACAGTGCAGGACAAGCAGACGAGACAGTGCAGACAAAAGGTTACAAGACAATACACAAAATACAAAAAAGACAGTACACAAAGTGTCAATACTGTATGTACATAAATACTGTAAGTTCAGACAATATTGCATGCAGTAATACTAGAATGAACACAGTTTCTTAGCAGCAGGTCCCTGAGATAGTGTGAGATAGTGCAACAACTGAAATATTGTACAGTACAGTATGAGCAAAATGACTGAAATGACTGAAATGTTAGACAGTGTGTGCAAAGAGCAAAAAAGTAAAAAAAAAGTGTGCAGGAGATTAAATCCTAGATGGATTCTTTAATTTTTCTCTAAATTGGATGACGACATTTGCTTATATTCATGACAGAAGCAACTTTATTAAAGTGAATTTATTTGGCTATATACCAATGTCCTTATTAAGACCAGAAGCTTAAGTTATACAAAAGACCGTTGCCATTACTCCCCAATGGTCCCGCTTGGTAGGTTTGGAAATTTTTCTCTCAGATGAAGCCAGTGAAACATTACTTCTTAGACTTGCTCCTAAAAAACATGATGGCCATCATGAGCGCTAATTGTGTCCTTTTGTCATGTCCAAAGAAAGCAAATTGAATTCAGTTCAGAATAATTTATACAGTCGACGAGTTACTACTCACCTGGAATTCAAGGCTGTGCCATTCAGAAAAAGAAACATATTTAAACTTTATATTAGCATTGGAAATCACCCAGCTGTCCAGATTATTTTCTGGAACGTATGTGCCAGGAAACACATTTTGTGTTTTTATAGTGTTTTCTTGAAATTTGGGCTTCAGCTTCTCTTGCCTGACTTGTTTAGATGTGACAGTCAAGAGCAGGCCCACTGTCTGGTTCAGGCAATCCTCAAACCTCCAGACAGTTCAACCTGACAAAAGGGCCTTTGCTGGGCTTTGGCTCCGGGATAGGCAACACAGAGACGGCTTTGTGCTGTGGGTGAACGTCGGAGACACACCGTGTCTTGTTGCTCGCCAAACTGTCAGGTCTCTCTGGTCTGCACAAGCCATCCTTTTTAATCAGGTTGTTTCTTTCATGGCTGTCATGTCGAATAAGAATCATCCAACTGCTAAGGAAAACCCATGAACCTTATACAGTAAATCAAGAAAGTTTTTTTTTTCAGCTCAACCAATCAGCATTTATATTGTATTTGTTTTCTACTGAGGCTTGGCAGAGTACAACATACACCTCTTATAACTGAGTCGGTCCATGGGAAAGGAAAAGGGCCTCATTAGAAAGATTAGCGATAGCCTACTGGGTTTTTATATCAAAATCTGTTTACGGCTTAAACACTTGCCTTGTAAAACCGGTCGTCCCATGATGGCCATATCAGGGTTCCTGTTATTAGTGAGATGAGACGTTCAAGGCTAGTAAAGCGCACTGCCCCCAGCTGCGCCATGTGCTGCTAGTTAGTCACCCTCACGCTAGCCATGCTAGCAGCCCGTTTTTTTGGCATCCAGATTTTCTCTCTCAGGCCTGGCTGGCGTCACCTCGCCCGGCTTATGACTCATGCGTGTCGGTTGATCATGCTAACGGTGTCTCGGATAACATTCCTTGCAGACTGCTGGCTTGCGTGAGGAAGCTCATAAAGGTAATTAAGGTGTCTCAAAATGAGCGTGCTGGTCAGTTTAACGGCAGCCAAGAGTACTGTGAAGGCTTGTTCTCTTAGCGTCAAACTGTAATTACATTTTCCGCGGTCATTTAGCGTCTAGGGGTCTTAATAATTAGCCTTGAGAGGATGTCAGAATTTAACTTGTGAATTTTATTGATGCAGCATGCATTAAATTCCCTATAACTCTGCTACGGCTACAAAAAAATAAATAAATAAATAAACTATTGTTTAGTTTATTTAGGAGAGATCATTGTGGAAATTTTGTCATGCTAAGTTGAGTGTTTGTTCGAAAAGCCAACCGCTATCTAATTCTCATATCCGTATGGCTTGTGGCATCATATCACCTCAAGTCAACTTTTAATTAAAAGTGAAGTAGACTCTGGACATTGAGGAATTGGCCCTGGATTTGGGTCATCTGGAGATCTGATTTGTGAGGTATCTTACAGAAAAGTCCATGAATTTGGTTCGGGGTCAGGAAGAATTCAAGTACATGGAGTGAGCTACTTGTAGCTTGACTCAGATTGTATGATCTCCACTGGCTTATTTCATACTTTCTCATCCCTTGTTTCAGACCTTGTTTGCATGCCTTTTCCTGTCAGTGCACTCGTTGTCAAGTCAAGGACAAATCCCAGGACCTCACCGAAAGACCCTGCACTTTCTCGGCAGCTGCGGCTGCTGATTCATCCATTTCTAAAACATGACAAGTAAATAAATGGCCTCCCACTCATGCTGAAAGTATGATGCATTGTAAATGATTGGTGAATGTGCTCCTGTTCTTTTATTATTTTCGGTCCTTCCATTGACTTCCACTGTGTTTTGACTTTTTTGATGCTAAACACAATGGTTGGAATTTCTCCAAAAAACCTTTAAAGATTCCTACTCCTTATTTTGATCTTAGGTCAGAATGACCTGTTGTAAGGAAGAAGTGCTAAAAATGATTTGTTGATCCTGCATAGTTCTGGGCTTGTCTCAGCTTCTCTAAAGGAAAATGAAAGAAATATATTCTCATAATAAATATAAATGGAAGTAATTCTTCAAAATAAATGATATTTATAGATGAGATTAGGATCAGAACACTGAGTATAAAAGTGGGGATTAAAAACCGTAGAACTGACTGAGGTTTGCAGGGGAATAAAAAATATACACCTGCCATCAGGAGCATCGCCATGCATTTGAAGGAGCTTTTGTGTCACCATAAATATTCTTGAAACTACAAATTAAAAAGAAGATTTTTAACATAGTATAACATGGCACACTGGGAAGCTTTACCACCTTAGGGCACCAAAGTTTCTGGCACAATCTTGAGAGTTGGTCTGTGTTCATGTTCTACATGTGGTCGGCTTTCCGCCTTCCTCGGAAAAATCCTGCCAGTAGCTGAATTGGCTATTCTAAATTTTCTATGGTGTGAATGAGAATGTGTACGTGTCCCAAGGTGTGTGTCCACCATACATTCGTTGTTCCAGACAGGGGTTGAGTGGTTACATGAAATAATGAATTAATTCTTTTATATTTCTATTAACTTTTATATAAACAAAATAATGCGCTAGGGTCAACCTGATGTCCATCTTCTAGAAGTACCAGGCCCAGGAGGATTAACCTTATAATCTCCAATTGCTCTTGTCGAGATTTGACAGACTTTAGCTGACTCTTTTTGTCCAGACTGAAATGACAATTAAGACAGCATTCCCAAACTGAGGAAGGAGTCAGAGACACTTGAGAATCCTTGGCTAGGGAGACGGCCAAGTCCTGTGAAGTCCCTATTGCTGCTGGCTGACATCAAGACATTCCCTTACCTTTCCAGCTGTACCACATTTCCAGAAAGATGAGCTGCAGTTCACTCAAAGTTCTCAGTACTGAGCAATAAAAACTGGGTTTTGTGTGGAAACTACTGTATATGATTTACTTTTTTTTTTTTTAAATTAACATCACACATTTATATGAGTGGCTCCTGGGGGCTTGAGGGTCTTGTATTAGGTTGTGTGAGTGTTATGATTAATCTTTACATAACACACTCTGATCTGAAGATGTTTGTGTTATACTTGGTGTCAGAACAATAGCGTAAGACATGAACCGGGTGTTACTCAGATGTGTGGAAGCGCAGCGAGTGGGAGTGAACGGCGGAAGGCGATGATGATGGTGGTGGTGATAGAATCCCGGCTCTCACAGGTGTCAGGCTCCAGACCGACCTGCTCCACCAGGATGTGGTTTTCCAGCTCGCGCTTCGCCACGCTGCAGGAACGCTGCTGACTAACTGGGAAAAGTGGAACTGTGGGGAAGAAGAAAGAGAGGTTGGAGTAGTGAGAACAACAGTGTGTGTATGTTTGGCAGAATCAAGCACACATGGCTATAATCTCACCACACCGCATCAGCAAGATCTCCGGGTGTAGCGTGCGATTACTGTTATTACATCTAAACCTTTCCCGGCAGATTCTTAGCGAGGACCGAAGGGAATATTACGCTTGGATGAGAAAATCAGTGAGCTCCAATTAGAAACATGTCCTGAATATGGGGTTCAGAAGAGCTTTGTTCTTAGATCTACTGTATATAGGTGTATATATACAGGTGTGTATATGTTAGGATGACATGATTGTGGGTGATGTGCTGAAATGAAAACTGTTCAGCAGAAGCATTTGGTGTCAGAATAACAGTATAGGAAATTAACTAGTCACAAACACAGCAAAATGCAAAACAGTACAGCAAGAAACAGAAATCTAAACACAAATTCAGAACAACAGCAAATTTAGAGACACAACAAAACCAAACACACAAGAGTAGATTAAACAAAACAACAAAACCGAACACAGAACAGTAAATTTGTAAACAGAACAAAACCAAACACACAACAGTGATTTGTCAACAGAACAACAAAACCAAACACACAACAGTAGATTTGTAAACAACCAAACTCACAACAGTGATTTGTCAACAGAACAACAAAACCAAACACACAACAGTAGATTTGTAAACAACCAAACACACAACAGTGATTTGTCAACAGAACAACAAAACCAAACACACAACAGTAGATTAAACAAAACAACAAAACCAAAAACACTACAGTAGATTAAACAGAACAACAAAACCAAACACACAACAATAGATTTGTAAACAGCCAAAAACACTACAGTAGATTAAACAGAACAACAAAACCAAACACACAACAGTTGATTGTTAAACAGAACAACAAAACCAAACACACAACAGTAGATTTGTAAACAAAACAACAAAACCAAACACACAACAGTAGATTAGTAAACAAAACAACAAAACCAAACACACAACAGTAGATTTGTAAACAACCAAAAACACTACAGTAGATTAAACAGAACAACAAAACCAAACACACAACAGTAGATTTGTAAACAGAACAACAAAACCAAACACACAACACTACAGCAACTTCAGAAGCGCAGCAAACATTAAAGCAAATATGGAAACAACAACAACATTAACACAAAATAGAAAAATTATGTCATGGATCATCTCATGCTTGATGCTGATTGGCTACAGCATGTCAGTCTAAGAGACACCAGATAACTTGTTTTTGTGTACATGTACTGTGAAACTTTTGATTCATCATAGTCACAAAATCCTTCATTACCATGTCTGAGTAATACAGTTTCTCACAAAGTTTATAAAAATGAATCATGGCAAGTCTGGTCTTCATCCAAAGATCATTCCAATATTGTGTTAAAATTGTATTTTATTGAAATGCAACTTTATTTTCTCTGTAAAGGAACTGAAATTGTGTGTGTCAGAGTAATGTGGAAATGAACGTAGGCGTTAAAAAAACAAAACAAAACATTGTAGAATTCCTTAAAAGGTTTCTTCTTACTCTCATCGAGCAGCACGAGAGATGCATCACTTTGAAAATATCTGCTGGAAATAACTTCACCGCTGAGAGTTACGCTCAGGATTGTCCGCTCTAAGCCGGCTGTTTTCCTTCATAGAAAAAAGTCAACCATCTGTTTATTGATATAACTAAACATGATGGCGAGGAAACTGTTCGATATAATCAGTCAGTCTGAGAGTATTGCTTCATTAAAGGTGATGTACCAGTACCAGGGTATGGAGAAATTGATCGTTTTAAAGCTAACTTTGACTTTTCCAATCAAAGTAACTTTCTAAACAGAAATTAAAAATTTTGTGAATTTCTTTCAATAATATGATAATAATGCAGAAGTCATCATAAATATCTCATACAAAATTATTATTTAAAGAGAAATACAGATGTAGCTAACCTGGGAAAAATATCATAGAATCCATTCTGTAAAAAAAGTGATTATTATATATATATATATGATAAAAAAAAGATAATGGTGTTCTATGAACATACCTTTTGGCAATAAGCCAATGATAATGAAAAATATACATATTTAGATTTCTATTAAAATAAATTCGAGTTTATTGCCTGCAATCAGTGTCAGTTTGGAATATTCCGTAGGAAAACATTCAATTATGACAAACAATTGATAATAGGGGGGAAAAAAAAACAGATGTTGAGCATGATGGAAATTTCTTCCAAATATTTTGCCAGTTTTATTGAGTTTCATTGAGACTGAGCACAAGATAAATTCTGCAATTTGTGCAAAGCAAAACAAAACAACAAATCCTTCATGCTACAATAAAAACCTGTGTCAAAGTGTGCCGATCCAGATATAGTTTTGACTGCGTGAGTGATCGTTTATGCGTGTTGTTTTTTTGTTGTTTTTTTTTAACATGAGGTGATTATTGTAATGACGTGAAGTGTGTTTGTGTTGCAAGTCTGTTGGCATGCTGGGCTGTGATATTAATCGCTGGTGTGATTGATGGTGGTCACTGGACAGGTTTGAGGTCACAAAGCAAGGACGTGTTCATATTTGTCCAGTCTCTCAGTCTTGACATACTGCACGCATCCGATCCTGACAGACCTGCTAGTTTCCGACAGTAACGTGTTAACAGGAAAAAAAGGAATGTGTGCATACGCTTGCGTGTTTATGAGAAGTGAGCATGTGTGCCAAGGTCTCACGAGACTACAGTCACACGCACCCCACAAACTGGTCAAGTGGTTCACTCTGCTAGCCATGTTCTGTTCCCCTCGAGCAATGCCAAGGGGAGCTTATGATTGTACGCAGTTGGCAATAAAACGGGTTGGCGCCAGCGCTCACGGCCTGCATTTTTTCCTGTTAACCCATCTGTCAGCAGGAACGCTTGGACAAGATTAAGAGCACAGGGGGTCACGTCTTGTTTGTTTCACTGTCATTACCCTCCTCTTACGCACATTCACACACACAGATGGACAGCTGCCCTTGCCTTCTAAAACCCAACTAGCTATCTGAAACAAAACTTGACAAGTGACCTTTTATATTAATGTGACAATTTTTAACAGGAACGGTTTGTTTTGTACATTCATGCGAAAAAGCATGATGCATAAACCGACAATTTGCTACAATGGTTCATGCTTAGAAAACTTGATTCACTGCCAGTTTTCCTGCTATGTTTATAATATGCACATCGTTTGTCAACATTTTTTGCAAGGTCTGAATCCAGTCTGTGGTCAACCTTTTCACGACTCTTGGACGATGTAATAAACCGTAAACTCAGTCAATACAGTCGATGCTAAGCTCTACTAGTCATTTTGTTCATTTTATTATAATATCTTTTCAGCTCTGTTGTGGTCACCGTTCATGTGGGTTGCACAGACTGGATTTATTTTCACGGTATCTTTTCCCGTCGTCTGTGGTTATCAGTGGTTTGTTTACATTTCTGCATGTACTATATGTTTAGAGATTTTTGAAGGATCAATCAGTGCTTCAGTCCAACCTAAGAATTTAACTCTCTGTGTTGTTAACAATGATCTCACGAACGATGATCTCACGATCACAAGCATGTGGTAGCCTAGTGTTTATGGTGTTGGGCTACCGATCGGAAGGTTGTGAGTTCGATCCCAGGTCCACCAAGTTGACACTGTTGGGCCCATGAGCACGGCCCTTAACCCTCAATTGCTCAGTTGTACAAAAATGAGATATTGTAAGTTGCTCTGGATAAGGGCATCTGCTAAATGCTGTAAATCTCACCTGATTCCTAGAAATGGTGATAAATTGTTTATATTATTATCACCAGCAAATTTATGCACAATTATTTTTTTTATAGATCATTCAACATTCTTTACATACCATCCAGCTACTTATTTTAAAAATACATTTTTTAGGAATAAATTTTCCTGTATCATCACTGGGGCTCAAACCCCAGCATTGCCAAGCTGCCACTTTTGGGTACTTGAGCAAGGCCCTTAACCTTCTCTGTTCCAGGGACACGTGGCCCAACTTCCAAAAATTGGGATATGTGAATAAAGACTTTTACTTTGCTATAATGTATATTTGACAAATTTAGGCTTCAATCAATCAATCAATCAATCAATCAATCAATCAATCAATCAATCAATCTATCTATCTATCTATCTATCTATCTATCTATCTATCTATCTATCTATCTATCTATCTATCTATCTATCTATCTATTCATTCATTTTCTACCGCTTATCCGAACTTTTCGGGTCACGAGCAGTCTGTGCTTTTCTCAGGCGTCATCGGGCATCAAGGCAGGATACACCCTTAAAGAGTGCCAACCCATCGCAGTCTATCTATCTATCTATCTATCTATCTATCTATCTATCTATCTATCTATCTATCTATCTATCTATCTATCTATCTATCTATCTATCTATCTATCTCAAGAGAGAGATAATCTTGTCTCTTGATACGTAAAGCAGTGGCTCTGGTAATACTCGGAATAGTTTGATAGTCTGACACACATACATGCTTTGCTGAGTAAGCTAAAACCAACCACACTAACCACAGCACAGCATTCCACTAGACCCATGGGTATTCTCAACAATCTGCCTGGCCAGCTGGCTAATGCTGCACCGATATGTTAAGGTTGATGGGGGAGTGTTTGTGTGTGTGTGTGTGTGTGTGTGTGTGTGTGTGTGTGTGTGTGTGTGTGTGTGTGTGTGTGTGTGTGTGTGTGTGTGTGTGTGTGTGTGTTTTTGTGTGCTCACCAGTTCCACAAGTAATCAGGCGTCCGGTTCAGCCAGAACGTCTGGCAAAGTTTTAGTAATTTGCAGTAATTCTCCTGGATGAACCTTGTAAGGAACAGTTTTGTATACCACAGCAATAATAGAACAAAATATTGTATTTTTTTTCCTGTTGATAGTCATGTTTGATATCCTTCGATGTTAGTTCCTGTTGTTGCTTCATTTTCACGTACATTTTCTTACTGAGGATTCGGAAAGACATCCGTCCTGAAAACTTGGAAAACTTTTCCTTCCACGCAGAAAAGTCAGACATCAGAATGTTAGCAAGCAGGTCATTCTATATTGAGAAATAGCTACAAACATCCACCGCATCCGGTAGATGTAGTACATATTTGAACTGATTGTGTGATTTGTAAGTCTTATGTGCTAGGAGCTTGTCAGATAAGAGCTTAAGATTTCGTGCTAAGAGTGAAGCACGGTGGTGGAGGCATTTGTATTCAGAGATTGAATTGTTTTTGAGACTGTTTGATTCCCTCTTTGAACGGTGTGTGATTTTTGGTGGTTGGCTTTTTTTAGTCACGTCATATTCTTTCCATTGTTTGATAACTGACTGTACAAGATAAATATTAGATATGTGTGTATATCGTCGCTTTCGGGCGGAAACCTCGTATGTCCAAATTTTTTCACATATCGATGCTATTGGTCAGTCCCCACATGGGTCTGTTATTTTTACAAGTTATTAACCAATCTAAAGTCTTGAAAATAGCTTGAGCGCAAATCTCTTAACTCCACTGGACACATCATCTGTCCACCTCTTCTTCACTCCATGGGAGAGCTTCGCGGTACAGTATATTTCTCCTCAAGAAGAGTCGCAACGAATCAACACGTCAAATGTCTTCAAAACACTGGACTAGAAGAAAAAAAAAATCTTGACCCCCCGCTAGTTCTGGTGCTCATCTGAGGACAGGAATTTCGTACAAGACAATCCACTGCAACGCGGACTAAACCCTGTGCATTGCAGATAAGATACGGCGTTTGTTTTTTTAATTTCCTGAAAAATAATGATTTTGGAGATACGAGGATTCCACCCGACGGCGACGACATATTTTTTTTATATATCACCAATGTTGACTGATACCTTGTCCCACATTTATTTGAAAAGCTCCTTGGTCTTCTATTTTTTGAAAGAAATGTTGTGTTTTCACTCATGTGACTTCCTCTTCCATCGATAAGTGTATTTACTGTATATTGAGATCACATGATGCTTTAATTACACACAGATCGACTCACTTCAAACTAATTATGACTTCTAATGGGAACCGGCAGCACCGGAGCTAATTTGGGAATTTTATTTACAAACTGTATTTAATTTTCCTCCACAATATTATTATTTTTTTTTGTGATATATAATCTCAAAGATTTTTGTTTGAATATCAGGTTAGAACCCTGCAAAACTACAGGAGGGTTGGTGGTGGAGGTGGTGGAGGTGGTGGTTGAGGTGGTGGAGGTGGTGGTGGAGGTTGTGTTCCAGCAAAGTTATAACATTCAAGTAAACAGTGGCTCATTTTTGTGACTCAACCACAACATCCCCAATGTTTTTGAATATTCCTAGACAGCTGTCACTTATAATGAATTTAGAGGTGGGTGTTTTGGATACACCCTTCCATGTGCTAAAGTGGGCCTGGATGTGTGTGTGTGTGTGTGTGTGTGTGTGTGTGTGTGTGTGTGTGTGTGTGTGTGTGTGTGTGTGTGTGTGTGTGTGTGTGTGTGTGTGTGTGTGTGTGTGTGTGTGTGTGTGTGTTAGCAGGTTTGCCCAGCATGTGCAGTTGTCGCTAAAAACAGAGTTTCAATTTTCTCTCCTCAAGGCACATGTTGCCAGACAGCTGCTGGATGAAAAAAAACTCCTGTGATTATAAGATGTATTATATCAGAAGGGAGGATGCCAGATCTTTCATACTTCAGCACTTTAAAGGCTCTCCCTAGAATTCCTCAGCATTTACGTCAACACTTTAACCCGTGCTCCGTTCAGTAAATCACATGGCGCTGATCTGAAGGTATGAATTGTGTGTGTGCACAATATGTGTGTGTACGTGTGTGTAAGTGGTGGTAGACATTTTTTTTTTCCAGACAAATAAGCCATTCAAAACGAAATGAAGTATGGGTAATGTGGTTTTCACTGAAGCTTTAATAGTGTACTTTTGCACACAGCAATTTTTTTCAAGGACTCTTATTGTTAATGACGTCATCTGATTGGAGAAGAAACTTTTTTTTTTTTTTTTGGAACCATATTTGAGAGCTTGGTGTGGAAGGGATGTATTTTGGCACTCAGCCAAGGTTGATGACACGTCAGCAGACACCCCCCCCACACACACACACACCATGCCAAACTCACACACACACACACCTCTTTGACAGCCGTCTAAGAAACGTGATATGATCATATAATATTCCATGACAAGCAAGTCAGTGTGTCTGTGCATGTGTTTGTGAGAACGAAGGAAAGGGATTATGTGTGTGTGTGTGTGTGTGTGTGTGTGTGTGTGTGTGTGTGTGTGTGTGTGTGTGTGTGTGTGTTTATATTTTTATAACCAAAGAGATACTAATATTGCATATTAGTATATTGGGAATAATTGGGAATAATATTGGGTTAAATTAGTTGCATTGACAATGTGCTATATGGTCAAAAATACTGTAGGATCATTCTGAGGGTCACACAGCAGTCAGGGTATTTTTTTATAAGGCAGGGATTACATATGGCCTTGAGAGCACAGATATAGGTTTTGCCACTACCACAAAGAGGTAAATAATACTCAGTTTATAGCTCGGCTCAGCCTGTTAACACTATAGGCAAGCCGTATCTGTTTATCCCCATAGTCTTGTATCTGGAGATAACAGTAGACGAATAAGGAGAACGGATCCCGAACCAGAGCTAACAATAGTTCTGTTAGTTAAAAAAACCCTGAGGTCCGATTTGCTTGTTCACCTCGACGCAGGAATTTGTGCTCCGGAGACATCAATATTTGCTTTTTGATTATTAATGTTTTTACTCAGTCCGGCCTCAGAAGCACCACATGCGTGGGAGTGAAAATGCTTCCTATATTCATCCATTTATTGATTTAGTATTAGTAACCACTTCTTCCTGTCAGGGTTGCCATGGATACACAGCCTTTTCCAGGAACAGGAGTGTGAGGTAGCAGTAAACAGGGATTCAGACATCAGACCATTGCACGGAACAAGCACACACTCATTCCCAGCTACGACTAATTCAGATTCACTTACACACCTCATGGCTCTGTTTTTGGGAGTTGGAAGGAAAAACGGAGAAGCAGGATGTAAAACTTTACAGACAGTAACCCAAGACCAGGACTGGACCAAAGACTCTGCTTTACCATCTGCCATCCAAGTAGTGGTTGTATTGAGAAAATCAATAGAACTGATGGATTTATGGAGAAACTATGGGAAAAGAATCCATGGAGAAAGAAACGTCAAATAAAGGTTCTATGGAGAAACCTGTAGATGGTGAATCTATAAAGAAATTAACTGTAGGTGATGGATCCTCGGAGAAATTCACTACAAATGGTGGATTCGTGGAGAAAGCAGTTTTGAATCATGGATCTATGGGTAAAAGACCCATGTGTTGGTGGTGGATCCATGGAGAACATGAATGTTGGTGGTGGATTCATGGAGATGGTGGTGGATCCATGGAGATCATAAATGTTGGTGGTGGATCCATGGAGAACATAATAAGTGAAGGATCCTTGAAGTACAAATGAAGGCTTCATGGAGAAAGTAATTATGAGTGAAGGAATCAATACTGGTTGCAGAGCTTTACTAACAAACTCCTTGACTGATGAAGTTGTGCGAATTGGGCTAGCTGCTATGGAGCTTAGTGATAATTAAGGCCTTGACTTTCTTTTAGAAAATAAACCACAGTTGGCACTCGAGAGGCAACACGAGTAAATTTCCCATACTCCCACCGGAGGACAAGTGGTCCAGTTCCACACAGACTGTGTGCAATCGAGAATGTATGTCATAATTGCTTTAAATCAATACATTTTAATTACAGAAACGAAACAATACTGACATTTACTGGATAATAACTGCTGCACTCCTGTCAGCTTTTAGCAAAGAAAAACATTTTTGTGTTCATAGTGAAGCTTTCTGCGAGGAGATATTCCTTTCGCATCTATGGAAGGAGTCTCTAGCGTCCAAAAGTCGTAACAGTCTTCGGGATGAAGGAATAACTTTTGCCTTCTTGTTAACAACATATAGGAAAAATATTCAACTTAGGCTGGTCATGTCTTCACACTTTCCTGATGGACCCTAATAACACCAACAGAGCCACAAAATCCTGGGTGAAGATGCGAAACATTTTCGTTCTGTCTTGTCCTCCCTGGAGACTGTAACAGACCAAGCCGGGTTCCTGAAGAGCGTCTCAAATGAACCTCGCAGCCGTTCTCCACAGCTGTGAGATCTGCTCCGACACCGCACAGCTGTTCCTCAACCCGTCTTTAAAGCCTCTCAATAAACACACTAATACTCACGTATCATGTGTACGCTATTGAACACTGGCCCCTTGGACACCTGCCGCATGCATGGGGCCTGAACGCAGTAGTAGTAGTAGTAGTAGTAGTAGTAGTGTAGTTTATTACATCCTTATACCACAACGCTGTAGAATTCTTGAATCTGATTGGTCAAAAAGTGATGATTAATTGTCTGTACTAATAACTCTGGAACTAGTTCCAGCTTTAAGGTTTACATGAATGCTGTCATTTTAATACAGATTCTATGGTTACAACATATTTGTAGCTATACTGTATGTATGGGGGACATGCTAAGTAATCTGTTGTTTGGAAGGAGTCTCCAGTGTCAGAGCATTGTAACAGCAACAGACCTGAGTCTTTAGGACATTATACTTTTATAGCAATTTCGTGATAAAATAACAAGAGAGTAAGAACCATTCGATGAAATCAGAATATTTTTCTCTATAATTTTATTAGAAATTCAGTAGGATTGGTCAGGTTTCAGTGGGATGTAGTCATGATTCTGGCGCCCTCTGCTGCTCACTGTGTGCTAGTGCTTGGAGTCGCCAATGAATTTTTTTTAGTCGGTGATTATTTTGCTATTTCGTAAAAAAAAAAAAAAAATACAAAATAAATAAAAATTCATGCTGAAGATTCGGCGTCGAGTTCTCCAGTGGTGTTGATCAGATCTCTGGGTAGATTCTCTCTGGCTTCCTGCATCCGCTTACGTGCCCTCTGGAATGCCTCTGCACACACACACACACACACACACACACACACACACACACACACACACACACACACACACACACACACACACACACACACACACACACACAATATCATCTTTTACCTCTAGGATCTCAGCACCACATGCACTATAATAACTCGGTACAAGGCCCTGATTGGCTGCGGTGTCTGGTGCAGTGTGTTAATGTATTGTGATATCAGGCTTCACCTAGCACGTTATAAACAGATCCTTTCTGACTGTGGCCTCCCAGCTGGTCTAAAACAGTCTGCCGTCTCCTTTTCAGAGCGTTGGCCTCCACAAAGGCGCTGTGAGAAAACAGCAACACACTCGAATTATTAATAGTTAAAAAAATACTATAGCAGAAAAAAAAAAACATGCTTCGTTTCAGCTAACCGAGCATGCTGAATGCAGTTCAGGTTGAATGTGACGCTTCCTGTCGTCTGTGTGCGGAACCCAAACCGGCTCAGACGATCCCCCTTTAACAAACAAAAAAACGTTTGTTAGTTAACTACACATTTTAAATGTCATGTATTTCTTCCACCAATTCTAAGCGAGCAAACCACATTATTATACTTGGACAACCAACTATCTTGGTAACATGACAAGCTGTATTTGTCCAGAAAGGCTGGTAAGGCAACATTAAGGTAATAACCCCTAATAACCCTCATGTGTCCTGGCATACATTACACACTGTTAACATATCGAGCTACGGTACATGTTGCCGTCCTACCTTGAATGTTCCCGGTATTCTCACGTCACTGATATCTTCGAGTTCAGGAGCGCCACCGATAAAGAAACGTCTCAGTTCAGCCATCGTGCCGGTCTGCAGGGGTCTCCAAGTGTGGCAGGTCACTCTGTGAGACCCTGAGACAATACACAGTACATTTTCTCCATTTAGTAGAGGTTTGATCCAGACAGAAACCAAGGGTTAGTAGTGATCCATCCATCGATACAAAAGGATGGAAGAGAAGTCTTACCAGGCGTCGCGGGAATAACCAGGTAGCCATAGCCCTCGGTTCTGTAGCGCTGCCAGGAATCAAGTGACAGAACCCTGAAGTACAGCACGGGCCACTGAGGCAATGACTCTACAAACAAGCCCAGGAGTTGTTTTCTTTTTAAAACAGATTCATACTCTAAAGCCACGGGTACTGTAAGAAACTCACCGCGCTCACATTACTCACCCTCTGACTCGTCTTCTTTCCTGAAGAATGACTCAAAACTGAAGGGGTAGGAGAAGAAAGCCACGTTGTCCTGGACATAGAACACACATCTACATCACTCTATACATTAAATAACATTTAAATTCTCCCACAAATAGCATTTTATATCTGATCCTCGATCTATACTTATACAAAGCATTTGTGACGTTTACACACAATGTTTAATCATTTAGATTAATATACATATTACAGATGGATGAGACTCTCTTATAAGGTTACATTCTCTGTGACCTGCTTCTCACCTCGCCTAATTCACGCGTTCGGCACGTCTGAGTCACACATGACAGGCTCTGAGACGGCACGCTGGACCAGTCTACAGGCAAATCCACCATTCAAACACTTTACTTTAGCGAGCCATAAAACAAGCCATAGTGCTACTGTATACAACAAAGTAATGATTAAATGTGACGTTTGGCTTGCTTACTGTTTGGCAACTCCAAGACGAAGTGAATATACAAGTTGTCGTACTCATAGCCCTGTGCAGAAACTGGGAGAAAAAAAAAAACGCACCGTATCTTCAACCATATCAACGAATACGCTGTTTTTCATCCGGTTATGTTACGAAAATTATGAAAATAAATCTCTTGGTTTCAGATCATACTCACTTATCTCCCCGTTAACGATCAGACGCAGATATCCTGGAGGTGGCTGGAATACAAGACAACTGGTAATGGAATCATATACAGTACTGTACATCAACGCACACATCCATCCTGTACAGATCTGTAGCTTGGTCCTTTATTCATAATCACATACACGTACACTGTATCCATAAAAACCCCTAATAACTCCTTCTGTACCTGATACATGCTTATCACCACAGCAAGTATATTAAGCGCAGATACGACTAGGATGTATATAATAAACCGCCGACTCATGCGGTGCAATTCACAAGGAAAGCAGGGCAGACGGTTTGAAAAAGACCCATGCTTTGTTTCCCGGTCTAAACAAAACTGTAGCTTTAGGAATCATAATCCTTTTCGTACCGTTTCAAAATCCTGGCCAACGAGGCTGCTGAGGTAATCTTTATGGCGGCTGTACAGCTGTAGAGAGACAGAGAAACAGACACAGAGTTATATTCTCTCTCTCACACACACACACACACACACACACACACACACACACACATCTTATTCTAAATACCTGTCAATCAAAAAGGCTAGTATGAAAGTTAAAAGGAATATTTTTAAGCAGTCCATCCATCTCTTAACTTAATTAAAAGATTCCCATTAACAAAAATGATAAAGATATCAAATCTGAGGATTTACTGTATCATGAGTCAACGGTCCATCCACTTACATCTCTGTACATGCGCTGCTCCCGCTGTTTCTCCTCCACGTTTATGGGAACAGAGGCGTTCTCCAGGTAGAGCCGCCACACTTCCCTTTTCTCTCCCTCCGTCTCCAGCCTGGCGACAGATTTAAACCGTCCGAATATGGTCAACCCGGCTCTGATACCTCGATATGTTTCGTGATACTATAGTTGCTTAGGAGCAAGATATCCTGCTTTGCTCCGTTCAGCTGATAAAGCTCTCACTTGCCTGTAAGGTCCTCTACCGTTGTTGAAATCCGGTTTCACCGTAAGGACTCCGTTGCTGTCGGCTTTTATGGTGCACAAGACGTATTCGTTCTCCTTCAACCCCAGCCTGATTAGAAAGTTTGTACGGTCGGTTCGTTAGTGTAGGTTTTGGTGAATTTACGTGGAGAGTAGAAGTTTGAGAAAACGCATCGCAAGTCTGTAAACTACACAAGACACAGTGCTGAGAGACTTACTTTCTGGCAGGTCCTAAATCCGCCATGATGTGCATGGTCTGCATCGGTGTGTTGACAATATGGCTGGCCTTCATAAATTCTCTGGATGGCTCCCACACCACTAATCGGGCCTTTGGAACGTTGGTGTCTCTATAGAATCGGACGTAGCTCATTATCTATGTAATGTAACAGCAATACAAGGAGCTCCGTACAATAGTTATAAAGGAGACGGACTTACGCTGGCCGTCTGTCTTGGCGTCTGTGCCTGACATTTGCCATGCGCTCTGCCAGGAAGGTGGGCCTGCTCTGGGCTGGAGTTAGCAGACTCTGAGCCTGCTGCTCAAACAAATCACACCTATTAGAAAGGGTGTAACTTACATACAGACCTTAACAGTCATATCATGTTTTTTTTTTTTTTTATAACCCACCTCCTCCCAGTTGGTGAAGCGATCAAAGTCGGTGTAGGTAAAAATACGATGATTTAGTCTTCTTTTACATCTTTCCATTTCCAAGATTTCAACGTGATATTGTTTTTCCAGCGGTGTCTGGCACACCGACTCGGTCTGGTACAAGTCCACTTCATACTACATGTCACCATGATGGAAAAATCATCCTGCTTAAAAGAGTGTTGGATTGTGTTCCAATACATAAAATAGCAGTGTATGAACTCTTACCTGACTGAATAGTTTCTCTTGCCAGCCAACCACCAGCTCTTCTTCATCGCTAGCTGTATAAAAATGACAAGAAACATTGTAACTCATTCCAAAATGATTCTCCAAATGACTCCATGCTCCTTTATGTATAACTGCATGTGATAATAGATAATATGGCCTATGTGGTGCACCAAGTGTACAAAATGGAGTCATCTGGTGTCATTCAAAGTGTCTCTTCGCTCACTTGATCGTGTTTGGGAGATCAATGGGTTTAGTTCGAGGACGCCTCGCTCCGGCCGCTGTTGCTGTTCAGGATGGTGCACAAGAGCAGCTGTAGAGGTCACTCGCTCAATCCGGATTCTACAAAAAAACAACAACACTTTATTACGAACAGCTTCGTACCTACTTATTCATGCACATACAGGTCCCAACCTACTCAAGACATGAAATGAATAAGCTAGCCATCATGGGGCAATTTTGAATAGCCAGTACACTTACTGACATAGTTTTAATAGGCAGAAGGGAACATTAAGAGACATGGGGACATGTTTATGTGCAACTCCATGCAGACTGGATACCGATCTCTGGAGCAATCCATGGTGTTTCCAAACACGTCATAGATCACATTCACTAATCCTGACCAGACCAGGATACAGATCTTACTGAAGATGCTTTGGTTAATGAATGAGATGTGATACAGAAAAATGACAATGGGATATCCAAATATATTATAGCTATGCTTTTTGCAGAATTATAAAAAAATATATATATATACATATATAATTTTTCCATCTTTAAGCCCATGATCATGCTCATATAAACTTTAACTAGGGTTAGAGTTAATAGTTGACTCCTGGTACCTGTAGGTTGTGATTAGCTTTTTGGCTAACATGCTATATAGGAAAACACACCAGCTAGCTATCCAGCTAATTAGCTATGTAGCTAATTAGTTTTAGAAAACTTAGTTACCTTATTTTGAGGTTTTTTACTGCATCATGGGAGCGGTACACAGCTTCCCCACTGTCAGTACACCATCCATCAGCCATCTCATCTACTCCTAATCTGAGCTGTGTAGTGAACTAGAAGAGAATCATATGTTACAGAATCACCACGTCTTATGTATGTAATTAAAACTTTATCCACCCGACAAACCTGTCTTGTACATACATATTATACATCTAGCCAGCTCGTTTTCAAATAACATGTCACTCAAAGGCGTCTCGTTGCATGGTAACTAAAGCTGGGATTCGGTCACACAAGAGTCGATTCTCTGATCATTTAGTATTTAAGAATCGAATCCGAAAGCTACTAGTCGAGTATACAAACTGACACTGATTCATCTCAAACGATTTAAAGTGAAAAATTTGTAGAAGATGTTGTTATATTCTCACATCTAAATTCATGTGCACCAGAAAACAGCAGTTTGACAATATTCTGTGAAAAAAAAAACAGTTTTTGCGTTAAAAATGACTTAATGAAATGAGATAATTAAGCTAACCCTGGCTCAAAATAAGTTTGCCATGAATATTCAAATGAAGACATTTTACCGATAAAACTAATAATAATTAAAAAAAATTGTCAACCGATTGTTTAGACTCGACTCGAAATTCTTGTGAATCTTTTGTATAGGCTCGACACACGGAATCGGCTCTTCTGAGTGTTTAACAGGATTCGTTTACTTTTTAGCCGGAAATGTATTGTGCGCATGTGCGACAACGCTCTGTTTGTGTTTCTTAACACCGACTCTGGATCAGCATCGAGTACAAGCGGCGCATTCAGTGCGGCTTAAAGAAAACGATTAAAACTGATCTCGGAACCGTACACCGGAAGTTGTCCCAAACCAACGCGCACATGCTTGTCAAGGGTAGGATACACAAGTGAAGAGAGCAATCTCTAACATCAATACCTGTCTCTTTAAAGTGTATAACTGTAATCTGATGATCATGACGCTTTTAATAGATACCGACACTGAAGGACAAATGATAAAGTTTGTTCAGATATTGCATTGAAGCTTGTTTAGATAAAAACTGGTATTTTTGTAGAACATTTGGGTTTGTGTAGATGTATATCGTGTCAGTGTATTTCTGAGTGTGGAATTTATTTCTCAGATAAAGGATCTGTATTTTTGTCTTTACTTCAAAATGTGGAGAACCGCCTGGAGAATTTCTCCAATTCTTAAAAATAACACAAGTTTGGAGAGTTTAACATTCCCTTTCTCAGACCTCACACAGCATGCACTGTACCACAGCTCTGAAATTTTCTTCTGCCCAAAAGACACTGGTTTAAAAGTCGCTCAAAGGTTAAGACGCAACCCTTTCAAATCATCAGGTCATCTTTCCAAAATCGTTCGTCCTAAGGCAAAGTCGTCAGGTCCTGACAGAGTGTCTGGATCTGAGCGCAGAGTCTCCTCTGAACTCCAGAAGCTGAGCTTGGAGGACCTCAGAAAGCCAGAACCAGATACTCAGAAGCTTTCTAAAAAAGCTAAGGAAAGGGCCACTACTATTCGTCTCCAAAGAAAGAACCAAGATGAGTTGGTCTTCGGGGTGGCACCTTGTTTACTAGCCTTGACTCAGGGGAAACGGAAGCTCGCTCAGCTGTATGTGAAACGCAGCGAAGGACGTCAAAGGGAATCCGTTGAGAAGGTTTGTGAGGAGGCAGTCAGGAGAGGCGTTCCCATTAAGCACATCACTAAACGGGAGATGGAGAAGATGACCGGTGGTGCGGTCCACCAGGGATTGTGCCTTCAAGCCAGTCCACTAAGTTTCCTCACCAGGGAGAAATCCAGCAGCGAGCAGGGAAATCGGCACAGTGGGAACCCCTGTCCACTGTGGCTCGTCTTGGATGGAGTGCAGGATCCAATGAACTTCGGCTCTGTCCTTCGCTCTGCGTATTTTCTTGGCGTGGACAGAGTAGCTAGTAGCATTCGCAACAGGTAAAATTTTTGGTTTGCTCTTCAACTTTATACCAATATTAGTATGATATTAATGGTGCTGTTCTCTCTCTGTCAGCTGTCCGTTAACTCCAGTGGTGAGCAAAGCCAGCTCAGGAGTGATGGAGATAATGGATGTGTACGGCTATGAGAACTTGGCTGACATCATAAAGGTCTGCCTCCTTTCCTTGTACCCTTTTAGAACCTGATCAATGGTCTAAAACTTTTACTTTTTCTGCCTCTAGAGGGCAGGCACGAATCAGACATAACATTTTCACATAGTTTGAGTACAAGAAGTCAGTAGACACTAACTTTAACCTGTCATGACTGTGTATACTCTGTACTTTGCAGATAAAACTCAAACAAGGATGGCAAGCAATCGGCACAATCAGTTCTGAAGAGACGGACTCTGGAGTTTCCATTTTTCCGTGTTCTGACTTCAAGATGTCCAAACCTACACTGCTGCTGATGGGTATGTTCTTTTTTTAGATTTGAGTGGAACTAACAAGTGTATGTCCAAGTCTGTCATCTTCTATCTGTTTATGTTCTCCTTCATGTAAAGGTACACCAGTGCAGTACTGGCATGGCTTGGTTTGATTGGTTTTGACAGGAACGCTTGGTTTTCCTCTGGGTTTCCTGGTTTCCTTCCTACTTCCAAAGCCATACTGGTAGTTGAAATGGAGATACAATTGTCAGTGTACCATTCAGGGTGTGTTGCTGCCTCTTTTCCAGTATTCCCAGGATAGCTTCTGGATTTACCATGCTGCTGCCTAGAACACAGGGGGAGTGGTAGCTCAGTGGTTAAGATATCAGACTACTGACTCTAAGGTTGTGAGGTCAAATCCCAGCACTGCCACTCAGTCACTGGGTAACATTCAGCTGTATAAATGAATTAAAAATATAAGTCATTCAAGATAAGTGTGTCTGGCAATTGCCATGAAGGTAAACCCAAAGTGCTTAACAGAGATGGGGGACTCGAGTCATATGACTTGGCTCGAGTCAGACTTAAGTCGCAAATTTGTGACTTGAGACTTGCTTAAGAAATATTTAAAAAGAAAAAAAGACTTGACTTTGACTTGACATTCATGACTTGATACTTGACTCGGACTTGAGTTAAATGACTCAGAGATGGGTGACTCGACTTGACTCGAGTCAGACTTAAGTCGCAGATTTGAGACTTAAAATAACTAACGACTAATAAGCAGTAGTAGAACAGCTACTGTAGATGCACATCAGGAAATAGAGATCACGTGCGGCTGATTTTGCAGGTGGCGAGGGTTTCGGGTTGTCTCCTGAGCTGCGGGAGCTGTGCAACGTTTTCCTCACTGTTCCTCCCAGAAGAGAGCTTCACCGTGCCGTGGATTCGCTCAACGTCTCTGTAGCCACAGGTGTGCAGTTATTCTCTACAATAACATGGAAGTATTAGCAAATCAGATAATAATGTGGGCAGACAAAATATAGACAGTAGGGGGTTAAGAGAAGACAATATTAAAATTAGAGCGTAAAAAAATCCACTTCACTCATACCTTTTTGGTATCGTCAGTAGGCAGACGATTTGAATTTCCAGTAGGACGCAGCTATCAAGATGTCGTTTTTAACACTTTCTCTTTACAGGCATCCTCCTGCATTCTCTTCTCTCATCATGTAGAACTGGCCAGTGAGGATAATGATGATGATGTTTATTTACTTGCACTGCCTCCTTGTGGCACTTAATGACTGGATTATTTCATCAATTAGCCATCAGCTAATTGACCCAAGAGAACCCATCGATCAGAATGCCGAGACTGGGGAGGAGTTCGTTTGTCTGCCAGTTGGAGTGCATCCTACTCCGAGCAACGAGCCGAGGCTGAGGAAAAAAATGGCAGGAATTGTTCGAGATGTACACAATTAAAGAATTTTAAAAAAAAACAAACAGGTAAAGACATCCTTCTTGTCAGCCTAAGTACTCTCTCCCAGAACTATCTTCAGAGTGTCCGCTATAAGACTACATGCGTATGTCATAGAAGCTATAGAACTATTGAAGCGTTAGCATATTTAAACAAACATATTATTAGAAACCTTGCAACCAAGACTATGGAAATGAAAATAAAAGAACAACCTGTTTCTGTGCCATGAAATCATTTTATCTCGATTACTCCTCCTTTTTCAGCAGGTGGCACTATAGGTCAGCACTCCTCTGTGAAACGCGACAGACATCTCTCCTGACCATATCTTTCATTTTCTCCTTCTGTTGATGAGGTTTACAGTTTAGCCAGGGATAATCCCAGTCCACCAATGAGCAAAAACCTAAATCTGAGCAAAAACTTGTCACGCATTCTGGCTTCTCTTGTGACTTGAGGGAGTTGCAGAACGGGACGGTTCACAATTAAAGTAAAACGGGCGAGCGGGACAGGACGATTAACCCACTAATGCTATAGACCATTAGACCTCTCTGTCTTACTCTCTTTTTAGCCTCGAGCCAGCTCGGGGAGAATGGGACATTAGACGAGACGGTTTAATGTAATGACCCATTCTGTGATTTTTACAAGGCAGAATGATTTGCAGCGAAGACGACAGATCCTCCTCAGATTTGTCAAGATTTGCACAAAATGGATCTTTTTTTTTTCCCTCAGAATTTTTTATTACAGCTATTTATTAAGTTAGACATCAGAGGTATTGCTATTAATAAAAACAAATAAGCATGATCTGAAGTTTCATCTCTGTTAAATCAACTCGACTGACATATCAGACATGTTAAAGGTGCTTCTGATTTGACTTCCAGAAAATACAATATAACACCTATTTAAAAAAAAAAAAAAGAACAACTAAAGATCTAATACATGAAAGTTTACAGTAACTTGCTCGCTTTTCACAATTCTTTATTATACTTTCCAGCTTTAACGTTGCACTGTTTATACATGCGACCTTTTATTGTATTTAATTAGAATTGTCATAATACTAACACGTCACATCACGGATTCTCGATTCCGATTGGTCCAATGGTGTTGATTTGTTTTCTTTAAAAGCAGCTCTGATGTCAGTTTGCCTGCAAATCATGCTATGCTCTGGTTATGGTTAAGTCCTCTGCACAGAAATTGCTCAATCGAATAGAAACGATGGAAGGAGTCTCCAGTTTCAGTGTGATTTTAAAAACGGTGGAGTCATGAGGAGACACTGCAATAAAAAAAGGGGAGAGATTGATTGAGGGAATTGTTGATTATATTTGCTATAACAAGAGAACTTTAGGCACCTCAATATTAAATGTAACTATATATGGCTAAAGAACATACATCATTCTTTAATAAATTAAAAAAAATATTATATATTAGGAAATTGCTGTGGTGTTAGAGGAAGTAGCACAATTGGACTATATCACACCATACTGTCATTGATTATTTTCCTATAACATGACCCCCAGTTGTTCTCCTCTTATACTTATATTTATAGTAACTATAAATCTTCATTTATTTATTTTTAACATATGACGTTTTTGTTTTTTTATGATTTGTTTGTAGAGGAAACTGCTGCGATGCATATTTTCCCTACAAGAAATACTACTTCAGATTTCTCTTTTCCTTTAAACCCTTTAAAGTAACATGCTGTATCTAGAAATAACGTTTTATGACATTATCATTTATACTGATCCAGAATTCATTTAGGTTTCTTAATCATGGTATACTGTCATATCAATAGATCACCCCATCTCAGCCACCCTACACTTCTTTTTTTTTTTTCTCCCCTCCAGTTTCTCACTCATGCGTTCACACCTCCCTGTTTTTTGCGCCCTGTGTGCTAAATGAGGCAACTCTCTCCCGCAAATAAAAATTCATCATAAATTTTAGATGACAGTGTTTTAGTTCATTACGGATGGTGAGTTATTAGCTAATTTGCCTGGGTGAAATTTCTTGGGAGGATTGACGGAGCCGGCGTCTCATTATTGTGCTAAACGCAGGGTCTGGGCTCAGAGGAAAATTAGAGTGATATGTGTGCTACAAATCTTTCTGCTGCTGGAATCAGTTTCAGAGATTTTTTGTCAAGTTAATGGTGCCTTTATTTATTTATTTATTTATTTATTTATTATATTTATGATAAAATAAGAGGTGTATTATTGGACACTCGGCACATGTCCTTGTTTCTTTATTTAATGTTAATAATATTTATTTATTTATTTTTATGGATGAAAAGGTTTTTCTAAAAAAAAAAAAAAAAGAAAAGAAAGAAATAATCATATCCATTAATTATAATTCTTTTCTTTTATCTCCAAGTCTAAGGTAAAGGTTCTTTTGTCTTGACACAGTTGTGGAATATTTTTTTTTTTCTAAGATGGATTTAAACCATTTTAAAATAATAATATTCGGTAACAAATTGCAGAAGTGTCAGTGTCAAGATGTAAGATAAAAAAAAAGTATAGCTTAAGTAGCTAAAGCTAAAGTGTTTAGCTTTAGATTAAGTAGCTAAAGCTAAAGTGTTTAGCTTTAGCTTAAGTGGTTAAAGCTAAAGTGTTTTGCTTGTGCCTAGAATGTTCTGTGGTAAACATGAGCATATAGCAGATTAATTAGCCTGCGCTTTCTCTTGATGTAGGTAGAATATCAGCTTGTTAGCCAACACATTTGTTCAATTCTGTTGTCAAAACATACCTAAGAATTCAAATAAACAGACGAATTAAATACTTAAACAGTGACTTAAGAGTCCTGAGGTAAATTTCCTGCATGTCATCCTGTGCCCCCAGCTCCCTCACCCCCCGCTTCACTCAGCATTAATGTTTTGCTTGTTTTTATGCCTCACTTGGGCAAAGATTACTTAAAAATGATGAGCTGAATTATAAATAATTATATATAATAATAATTATAATAATATAATACTTTTTCACACCAAGTATTTAGCATAACTGTTTTACTGAGGTATAGCAGGTATCCGTGTACCCTACAGAGCCAAAGATGAGTAAACATTTCTTTTCTTTGTAAACCATTAAATTTATCTAGTATTGCCTAGTAAAAAAGGACAATACATCAAACACGTTTGTTAAATTTCTGCTAATTTCAAGGCTTTAAAATCTTTCTTGAATATAAATGTTTAGAATGAGCAAAATTATCTGCCAAGTGAACATGACACACATTCAAGCTTAAAATTAGAAAATAAATATCTTGAAATAAGTTTTATAACTATTAGATTTGGTTTAGTGTAATTGTCTAATATGAAAATCTGATCAGTTTTAGTATATTATAATTTTTTTATTAAAAATAATTTTTTGCAGTGACAGTCCCCAGTTCTTAGGCATTCAGTATATCATCACTGCCTTTAGTGAGAACTTTTTCCCCTTTCCGTCTCCTCATTGTAATTTCTAGAATGTTCTTGAATTTTCTGACCCTATTCCTGCTTCATAAATCCAGGTTTAACTTTTTACCCGAGTGCTCAAGCTCCTTTAGTTTCCCGGGGGCTTTGGATTTGAGATGTGAACACAGTGCTGCTGTTTGGCTGTGTTTGGGTGCCGTCACTGAGAGCAGTGGTCCAGGGAAACCATTTGGCACAAAACAAAGAAACTGTTGGCAGTCAATTCCTCTCTCTCTCTCTCTCTCTCTC
The DNA here is from genome assembly GCF_022655615.1 of Tachysurus fulvidraco. Classification (NCBI taxonomy): domain Eukaryota; kingdom Metazoa; phylum Chordata; class Actinopteri; order Siluriformes; family Bagridae; genus Tachysurus; species Tachysurus fulvidraco. Next base: position 12,962,604 of record NC_062543.1, read on the forward strand.
TCTCTCTCTCTCTCTCTCTCTCTCTCTCTCTCTCTCTCTCTCTCTCTCTCTCTCTCACACCCTCTCTCACCCTCCCTCTGTTTTCCATGCCTGCAGGAGGTGAGGTCTTCCCTAATGTGCCAAATTACTGAAACACTTGTAAACAAATACTGGCTGGATTGATGCCATGCGGCGGGGTTTTAGCACTAAATTTTTACTCTGCAGCTCACATGCTGCTTTCTGACTGTACAGGCCATTAGCTACCATTTCACCATGACATCTTTTCTTCATTAGATTAATAATGCCTATCAATCTATCAATTTTGACTATATATATATATATATATAGTCAAAGATAGGCATTATTAATCTAATGTATATATATATATATATATATGTGTGTGTGTGTGTGTGTGTGTGTATATATAATATATATATTATAATATCTAACAGTATATGCTTTCTTAAATATTAACCAATTCATTTAGATCTGAGGCATAAATACTCACAGCTGTATTTCAGCCGTATTCAAAGTTTTCCAAGCATGCAAGCCATAGAGTGCACGGCACATTATAAGCGTATGTGTGATGGTTTGACGGTAATGCAGCGTGACACCTTTGAAATGAGACAGTGGTTGCCATGGCAAAGAGCCAGAAGCTCTTGTGGAGGGTGACCGGTGTGCGCCGTAAATGATGTTTGATTAGTATTTAGATCATGTGCCTTTACACTTCGCTGTCTATGAGCTGCAGTCTGAGAGATAGCTTTGTTTTGCTAAATTTAACAGTAAACAGCACTTACAGGACAATACAACATCCCTGCCACTGTTAAGATTTAAGAGGTTTTCTTTAAACGTTAGTTAAGGTTTCATTGCTTTCTGACACAGAAAGAGTCCATTGTTCAGGTTCTAGTGAAGGACGAAGAGAAATAAAGCTGTTATTCTGCTTTATAACATCACCCTGTCGTTGACTGCTGTCCTGTAACGGAAAACCCTATCATGTTTATGATTCGTGGTAACAGATATGATTGAACCGGTCTATATAATTGGAATCATCCATTAATGGACATTAATTGTTGGTCAAATCACATATCTTTGTCCATGAGCACCTTCCAACACTAAACAGTCTGTAATTTGATCCAATAAGGTGGCAGGAAAAGCAAGCTGCAGCTCTTCTGGGTGGAAAAGGAGTGGATGGGACTGCAGGTGTAGTGAAGGCTGATGGTGTTTGAGTGTTTGACAAATCGATGAAAGACACGGTCAATAGTCATAACAGAGTCTCCCCAACACACATGGCTACCACTGTGGCCAGAGAGGTAGCAGCTGAAGTATAAGGAGTGTGTGAATGTATATATTTAGACTGTATATTAGTTTGTTATTAATGATGTTAATAGAAACATGAACAAATGATATTATTTCACTGTTTTTCTTATCAGTGATAAATGCGTTATTTACTGATCATAACAAACAGTGGTTATTTTCCCATTAGTTTCCTGATTATTGTCTGGCAATTATATGCATATTAATGAAATACTCATGAACAATAATTAATAATATTAATATGATAATACCTCCAATACAGGTTTAGAATACGTAATTGCACGTGTTTAAAGAGATATGGTTGGTGTCAAAAGCTGGCAGATTTGTCCTTTGTCCATCCATCCCTGTTCCTTTCTCTGCCCCTGCCTGCCACTCCGTCCTCTCACAGCATATATCATGATTCCTCCATAATAGCTCATCTGTCCGCCGTACAAGGAAACGTGTCACCGTTATCGATCTCCTTCCCAGTGCTGTTTAACATTCTCCGCCAGCTTTGCACTAAAAACGCCAGCGAACTTGTCTGATCTCAGATTCACAACGTGCTATATGCTATATGCGTTTTTGTCTATAGAAATGTCAGTCCAGGAAATGTGATAATGGGGAAAAACATGACACCTATGTGATTTGCAGATTACTGTACACGTGCAGAGGTATTGATTTGGGGGCTGATTGTTCTCATTATCACTAATATGATTGGAGAGTGCAAAAGACGGGACAGATGTGAGTCCTTCCCATGTTTATTACTAATAATAATAATATCAATTTCAGTGACGAGTTGGACTTGTGCAGATGTCCATCCCAAGTCCATCTAGAACCAACGACCATGCCACAGTCAGGGTTACAGAGATGACTTGCTGATTGGATCTGGGAACAAAGTGGTGGACACTCTGGACAGGGTGCCAATCCATTACATGGTACACGGCAAAAGTGTCCAGGTGTCCCCTGTTGTGTGCCCTGCAAAGGGTTGGCACCCAGTCGAGGGTGTCAACCCTTTGCAGGGCACACGTCAGAGGACACCCTGGACAAGGTGCCAACAATTCACAAAGCAAAGGCAAGGGACACATTTGACCGGGTGCCAACTAATCACATGGGGACTCAGTGGGGAACACTCTGAACAGGATGCCAACTCACTTCAGGGCACAAGACAGGGGACACCCTGAGTGGGATGCCAACCCATCGCAGTGCACAAGGAAAGGAGCACGTTGGACAGGGTGCCAACCCATCACAGGGCACAATTTCACACACATTCACACAAACAGGGTGGTAAGAAATAAAAAATACTAATGTAAAAGAAATACTAATTAAAAGAGAAAGCAATGTAGTATGGAGCTTGATTGCTTAATGCAAAGTGGAATTTCATCACAGAAACCTTTTCAAACCTTTCCCTAAGCCGTGTTATTACAATGGAACATTTGTCAGAACTCACAGAAAAAAAGAAAAGAAAAAAAACACTTTCAGTCCATCCTCTCACTTCCTACCAATTTCCACCTCAGCCTTCACTTCAGAGGGGGCACCTTTGGCCAGGTCAAGAGAGAGTGAGAGACAGATGAACTCGAAAGGTGCCCATGTCCAATTACTGCACACTGTGCCCACATGGAAGTGCCAGAGGTGTGGGACACTAATGGATGTAGCTGGTGCATGATTTCCTGGCCCAATTTGAACCTGCGTGAGCCCACAGTGTAACCACAGCATGAAACGGCTAATGCTGCTAATGGTCCAGGAGGTCATGCAGAGAGAGCTGTGCTCACCTCCTGCGCTTGATTCAGCGTTAGATCCTTTAGGACATGCTACAACGATACAGAATTATATTCTTTTACATATGTAATCCTTTTAACAACACATTCTAATCTTGTGCATAGTAACATTATGCTTTCCCTTGCTTAATGAGCTAACTGGATTTATTTTTGCTTCATTTGTTTATCTGGCTTTCCCTACAAGTGAAAATGAGCCAAGTCTAAGTGTAATTTTTGTGCAAGTGGAAATATGAGGTGACTGGTTACATATGATTCTAATCAGATCACGTCAAAGTTATTGTTTGCCAAATGAGTCTAAGATGCATGATCGGTCGGTGGTGGTAAATATTTCATTTTGCACCTTCCAGTGGGCTAATTATATTTCAATAATGGACGCCTATGCTAGCCGACGGTAACCGAAAAGGATTCTGTTAATTCCTTTGATTGATTTGTCCAGACTCAAAGCTGCTCTATAATCTGTTCATTTGTATTCGAGATTTTTTTATTTTATTTCCACAGTGTTTATATTAATGTATTTCTTCGAATGCGTTATTATTTCTATAGTAACTCACACAGGGTCTTGTACAGTATAGCGGATGCGTCTTGTAAACTGAGGAGATGTTCATTTAACATTTTTGTAAGGAGTCTCCAGTGCCAACACTTTTTAACAGTCGTGAAGCAGAAATATAGTCGAAGTTGAACAAACTGCACATATTCCTAACGAGATGAGGTGACTGCTCGTCTATATCCGTTCTCTAAGGAACCCATGTGTTGTGCTGAGGGTTTTACATTGATTAACTCTCATAGCTGACCCCATGCCTTAACTTTGATTTACGAGTGCCTGTTGTTTTCACATTAGCCCTTGGGTCTGATTTCTGGCTAGAACACATGATCAAATTGCTACCCTTGCTTCTTTGCCAGGGTCTGGTTCATATTTGATTCGGATTTCGTGATACAGTACAAACTATAATAATATTGTGACTATTCCACATTTCTTCCAAATACTTAATGCTTAAATGCGTCATAAGCTAAATGCAATGCATCTTTAATTGGTGTTGGTTGTTTAAGGCTTTCCCTGCCTTAAAAAATTAAACCCTTCATATTAAGCATTGTAGCTAATTCAGATGTTATGATGTTGTAACAAATGTACCAACATTTATTTCTGCTCCTGATCTGATGTTGTAAAAAAAATCAGGATTCGAAGACAGTGATATTTAAAAGCAGATTTTTATGTTTTACACAACACCTTGTTAGATATACTGTAACAATTAAACTGGAACGGCGGCTGGTGTAAACGAGCAGGCACTGCGAATGACGTGGTAGGGTTAATCGAGAATAACTAAATGAGTGAATCTGGTTAGTGCCCCCCCTCTCTGGAGAAGTATAGCCCCTCTAGCCTTCCATATCCCTCCATCCTTAATGGCCTGCGACAGCAGGGGTCTGTGACAGCTCTTTCCGGATACGTCCGACTATTTAACCCTCCAACAGCTCATTATCGCACTCCAATCAGTCAGTCAGCTAAATGGGACAGGAAAGACCAAATGGGAGGAGGGGAAAAAAAAGACCTCCACAACGTAGATAAGGCCAAGTTGTAATTTTTGAAGAGGTTTGAGCTGCACCAGAGTCTATTTGATCACAGACGCTTATCAGAAGCTATTGATAAGAATTTAAATGTTTTTTAGATTGCATTTGCATTGATTCAGTGATTAGCTATCACCCTTGGGTAAGCGTTCGGAGAACACAGCCTTTTTTTTTTTGCCATTGTTCACCATTTGCTACAGAACGCCAGCTTACTCACCGTGGTTAAATCAACATGAAATGCTGAATTTGCTTGCTTGATGAATGCTGGCGGGAAGCTCTGGATATAATTGTCATGTACTGTAGATGGAGAGGGGAGAGATTCCTACTTTCCACTCCTGCTACGGCTTTCTCCAATTTGGGTTAATAATCCTGAAAGTACATACAGGGGGATTTTAAATCTCTGTAAGGTTTCTGGTTGGTGTTTCCACTAGGTCTAGTTATAAAAAAAATGATATCATTGTTATGTCATTAGCAACCGTCCTGTCTCAGCTCATTTGTCACAAAATACAAAATATCTGAGGATGAACCTGTAGGGAAAAATATAGCAAGCTATTTTTGCGTTGAAGAATAATCTCACAGATTTAAAACTAGATAGTAAATATTATACTCACAGGAAACCAAAAAACAAAACACAACTTGCATGTTTGGAATGAATTAGATCCTTTAAATGTACTCTATACCTATATATACTATACGTATACTTTATATAATGGCCTATGTACTGTAATTATATGCATTCTTCTATTAGAATGAATGTCAAAATAATGCATAAATAACATACATTTGTGCAATAAATAAATTGATCTGCATGCAGTTATAGGAAAACAGTCATCGATAAGTCATTACGTTTTCTAATTACGTTTGTTTCGAACCAGTTATAAACAGTTATAGACTTGATATAATGCCTAAAAGTGGCTGCATGAATAACACTTCATTATGAACAAGTAAATAATTTCATAAATCTTTAGAAAATATCCTTAATGTAGATAAGAGTTAACACAGGGTCTGGGAAAATATCTCTTCCAGCTTCGTTCGTTTAGCTCTTGCATGCTTATGTCCGACATTGTAAGGTTTTGTAAGGCAGGAAAATATGATATATTACATCTAAATTTGTTTTGAATATAATCTGCCAGTCTGTTATTATGAAGCATCTTTTGTCACTGACCTCACTGCGTCCTTCAGGAGGAGGCCTGTCACAGGCCAGGGGGGTCACATGACTTCAGCAGGAAATATGGCTGTCCTCAGCGGCAAAGGCTGTGCGGAAGAGTTATGAGCGCTTTCGACTGAGGCAGAGATGAAGGCAGAGGTCAGGGATATTGATGGAGGCCAGTCTGCGCTCCTCATCCCTCTGAGGCAGGGAGCAGGGTGACATGAGCTCTCTGTCAAACTCGTTGGCATGCAGGTTAATGTATTAATTGTCTAGTAAACAGGGCCTTGGGAGAGAGTCTGTTCAAAGACGACCTGTGTAGTGAGATGAAAGTGTGAAAGAGATCGTGTGGTGAAATTTCTTCTACGTGTCTTAGACACAACATCGGGATTAGTCAAAACAACGGAGGCGAGATTATCTTAAGGAAGTGTACGTTTGGAAACATGTTGAAAAGATGTTTACAGGAAGGTTACTCTGATCTTTACATCTTATACACTAGGATATAAACATCTTAGACCCAAAGCATGAACTGTTTTTCTTTCAGTGGTACAAAAGATTAAAACTACACTGTTATTAATTATACTGCGTTATTTAAACATAAAGTAAATCGTTGTTGTGTTTAACCCTTTAAGAAATCCTTGGATATATCCATGGACATATCCTAAGAAATGAAATTATATAAAATAATGTAAAAATTGTTTACAATTGGGGGCACGGTGGCTTAGTGGTTAGCACGTTCGCCTCACACCTCCAGGGTTGGGGGTTCGATTCCTGCCTCCGCCTTGTGTGTGTGGAGTTTGCATGTTCTCCCCGTGCCTCGGGGGTTTCCTCCGGGTACTCCGGTTTCCTCCCCCGGTCCAAAGACATGCATGGTAGGTTGATTGGCATCTCTGGAAAATTGTCTGTAGTGTGTGATTGTGTGAGTGAATGAGAGTGTGTGTGTGCCCTGTGATGGGTTGGCACTCCGTCCAGTGTGTATCCTGCCTTGATGCCCGATGACGCCTGAGATAGGCACAGTCTCCCCGTGACCCGAGAAGTTCGGATAAGCGGTAGATAATGAATGAATGAATGTTTACAAGGTTTCCTTGAAGTCTCCGAAGTCACAGCACTGCTGAATTCTCCATTCTTATTGGTCAGATGATTTTGATTCATTTTCTATAATATCATCTTATGCTAGGTCTAATATGGCTAATAAATCTGTTATTTATCAAATAAATACTGTAAAATAACTGATAGGTAAAATGTAGAGGTGTATTTAAGGTTTATGGAAGGAGTCTCCGTTGTCAGTCCTTTGGCACAATCAGTAAGAACAATGGACACCTTCCAGTTTCTTAGTAACTGCTGGTTTTTGTCTTATTAAAGAAATAACAAAAAAGTCAAGGCTGTTTATAGCTATAGTAAGTGATAGCAGAAATTTATATACATTTATTATTTTGCACTAAAATAATGCACAAATCTTTTATAAAGCTCTAATATACTGTAGATATCCGGAGAGACGTGTTAACTGTTAAAAAGATCTCATTTTCTATATCTCAGAAGAATAAATTGTTCACATCTGCTGTCTTGGTGCAAGTAATAATGTGCAGTAAAATTAACGTTTCAATTCCTGGAATTGTATTGGCAGGCACGTCTAATCAATCTGCTTCTGCGCAATATGTAACTCAATTGGATTTCACTGTGAGGCAGAGCGACGCTTCCCTAAGATTCAATTATTGTGTCACATTATGTTGCTTGTTTGTACTTCTGAGTAACCAGCTTTAGTGTAAATACATGGACAAAGTGCCGTGATTCATTTGGTGCCGAGTGTTTTTGGAATTTAGTCTTTTTTTGTTCAATAAAGCCAGAATTTTAAAGCGGAACATTATCGAATTTCATTATTTCTGATCTGGAATTGTAATGTGTTATGAAATAACTGACGTTTGGGAGAAAGACCCCATTAATAAAATTTTACTTTCTTCCTAGTTAAAATACTGTAAATTCCCAGCTGTAAGTTCTCACCCACATTTCCAGCCCAAATTTCTTAGAGTTCTTCTCTCTGTAGTGTTTAGTATTTAGTAAACTGTTCTGTCAATCACAAGGTTTGTAGTCAGTCGACAAAACAGCGTCCATGTTTGGGCTAATGTGTAGTTGTATAGAAAAGTAACAGCGTAATGCTAAACCTAAGTGAAGCTCTGTCCTGTCCCCACCGCTTTGAGAAGGGTTATACCATTGAGCTAAGTGTCTCTTAAAGCGCTACTCTATTTTGAGTACCATCAGCCATGTGTAATTGCCTTAATTGTGGTAAGTTTGTATCAGTTTGAGTGGCATCAGCATGTCAATGAGACGTCTCTCTATTGGAGAGCTCTTCCTGTTAATTAGGCAGAATTGATTCGAAAGAGTGATGCTGATACTCCTTAATCTACTAATTAATCACAGGTGCACGGGCAAATTAAGAGCCGTGCCATTTAGACTTCATCAAAAGCAGTCGATAAGGATAGCCCGACAGGACAGAACGTCGAAACAAAACTACTCACAAACAAAAAGAAATTAGTTTTTTTTTTTTTATGACGCAACCACAAAATCTGCAACGGTCAACATTTAAATTCGACAAGGGTTAAAAACAGTCAATTCATGATGAAGCGAAACAAAATGTTGATTTGGAAGAGCCGATATGTACCAGGAAACCACAATGTAAGTGCACTAACAAGTCAGAAAACTGCTACAAATTGCCTGCCATTCACAATAACAGAATAGAAGGCTGTTTGCTGTTAGCAAATGGCAAGGTGATTACAATAGATTGCTGCTGCTGCTGTTTCACGTGCATCCTCTTCACCTGTACCTTTGCCACCACGTGACGTGGTTAGTATGGCCTCCTTCGGAATAATGAGTGTTTACACAGCCATGTCCCACCACAATGCGTTACCGTGCCCCATCATCCCCAATTATGCCACTTATCGATTGTGCTACGTTCTAAACAGCACTGACATGCACTGCTGGTCATTTAAACTGTTGAACAGTGGAAAATTTTTGAATTGCCCCCACCTAAATGGCACTTGCTGTGCCTTCCTTATACTATAATGCACCCCATAAAGAGGGAAGACATACAACAGCAATTTCCCCTTCGACAAAGACCGCACAGATACAGAAGGTGAACAAAACAAGTAAGCAACTGTAGAGAGAAAATCAGCGTAGTCTGAGGGATTTAAGTGGCCAATTTGGTGCTGTTCTGGGAAAGTAGTCAAAGGTGCTGTAGCCTGAGGTTGGTCTTCAAGGGGTGATAGGGGATTTTACTGAAGCAGTGCTTGGATAAACTTTGTACAAATCTATTTTGTCAACATGGTTGGATGTTTTATAGATAGAAAACGTGATGTCGTCCTCTTATGGTTAGCGAAATCTATGAACACAATTCTCCTCTCTACAGGATAAACAAGCTTTTTTGGGTACTTCATGTGGTTATGAAACCACAGTCTTATATGTAGCACCACTTTCTTCTATGTAGCATTAATTCCAAGAAGGACCCCTTGGGCAGCTAGAATCTGAAAACTTCCTTTACCATAAATTGCTTGTTTTGTCCAGATATGAAAAATCTGAGGTGGCCTTGGATGGATCCCATAAAGCAGACGATAAAACTAGGGGTTCCAACAGAAGCTGGAATCTCTGGTCAAGAAGACTTGTTTGACCTTCTCAGTTTGTTTCTACCCTGACCCCCACAAGGAAAAGCATATAACAAGATAAGTTGTCCCTTCTGAAATCATTGTACACCCTTGGAAAATATCATACCAAAAACTCTACATGGTTTCACTTTGCCCTTCTGAGGAAATCCTTAATAGTTCCATGGGGCAGGTTTCCCTGGATGGAGACCCTGGGAAAGACCCGTAACCTGCAAGAGAGTTTAAATCTCACAGATGGCTTGGAAACATCTGGATATATTCCTAGAGGAGCTTGAATCCATGTTCAGGCATACAGTAGTCTGGGCTGACCTTCTCAGTTTGCTGCTACCGTGACCTTGATTTGTGTCTGTAGCATGTTCTCTTTGTGGTCTGTTATTTGTGGAATAATTCTGTTGCCTCCTTAGTCTGTCCTACAACGATCCAAGCATCCTCAAAACAAAATGTAATTGGTGCATTAAATGCAATCTTTAGGGAAGGTAATGAGACTATATTTATCGCAATTTAATTTCTAACTCAAATAAATGCAAATACAACATGCAACAATATAAATGAGTCACATTTGCAATGAATTTTACAATTATTAATGGGTTACAACAACCCCGACCCCTCCGCTGTATAACCACTGCTTGTACATTAGCAACCGTAGAACAAATAGAGGGGAGAGAGCGATTCGGTGTGTGAAGTTTCCGCTCTAATAACAGAGAGACAATCACGTTCTACCACTTGCCGTTTATATCATCACTTCATCAATTAATTACTTTTTAATGGGGTACACTGTATGTGTGTGTGTTGGTGTGTGTGTGTGTTTAAACCCTAGTGGGGGTTTGATCTTACTCTAGGCACAAAATGTCAGTACAAACAAAGAGCAAGGGATAGTCTGGTAATGTGCCTTCTTTTAGAAAACACACACACACACACACACACACACACACACACACACACACACACACACACACACACACACACACTAGTATCGTAACCTGACTGCTTTCTTACGTTCCACATTATTAACTATAAATTGATATATAAAACATATTCTTTAACCAAATAAACATTATATATCCTGTTACAGGTATAAAACGGAATGGATCGTTTTCCTATAACAGCACATCCCGTTATGCTTATGGAAGGACCAAATGTCAAAGAACCTGCAAGGAACAGGAATCCAGCTTTGTCATAAAGACAGATAAGAGTGAGCAGGCGTACGGCCCTTTTTTGCAGGCATCTGATGTTTTTTGTTGCATAAGAGATGACCTTGTAAGGTAACATTGTTCTCTAAGCATACTGATCCTGCAGCAGTGCCTGATAAACCATTGACATACCAAGACTTGGACAATAGCGTCATCTCACTTGGCATTTAGAAAGAGCAAGGCTCTGTGGCATTGGCATGTGCACTAGGCTATTAGGCTTGAATGCAAGTAACCCTGGGGGGAGATTGATACACAGCAGGGAAATGGATAATATCATATCTTTATGCTTAATCGAAGCCAAGGCATTGTTATTATGAAGTACATTAGAGGGTTAAGGGTTTGGAGCGGCTCCCCAGAGTGCTCAGTCACAACTGTCAAATATAGTTATGAATTCTGTTTAGAAAAATAATAAACTCAATGGATCATATTTCACTGAGATGGCATAGCATGCGCAAGGTTCCAAGTGACAACAACATTAGTACGGTAGCATTAAAGACAGACCGGCAAATACACAGATTTTTTTTCTATGGCTCTCTTAGAGGGCGCATGCTGGCAATGCTGCTATTAACACTCTAACACAAGTCGCTAATTTCTGTCCTGCAACATCGAGGCATTGCTAATGCAAATCCAGAGGTGCTTGTTAGGGCCTAGAGCCAACACCAACAAACTGTCTCCGTATTCTTTCCGTATTCTTTTCTTTATTCTTCCCTGACCCTGTGTATATCACATACAACTTGCATCCTGATAAGAGTTTGATCAGTTTTTTTTTTTTTTTTTGATAAATAACGTCTGTTTGCCAAAGTGTGTTGGGTTGGTACCAGATCCAGAGTGTCCCCTGCCTTGTGCCCTGGCTACAGGTTCCATGCGTCACTGTGTAGGATAAATGATCCAGAAAATCGATGGATGAAAGGGAAGAATTCTTTGGGATGTTTCCTTTCATGCCCCTAAATGCTTTTATTTATTATTTATTCATTGCTAATAATCAGCTATTGGATTCTAGTGTACAGTAATTTTGTATGATTGATGTATGGTGGGTTTCGAGGTCACAGACCATATGCTGGTGTTGAAGTAAATTCTATTTCCAGATAAAAACACTCATACTCAAAAACCTATGACACAAACAGTGTAGTAAAATTTAAATTTTAAGGAATATATGCATATGATTTCCATCTTTTTAAAAATGAAGAAATGGCTATGATTAGCAAATTTGTTACGAATCTAATATTTAAATCATTGCATGATTCTAGGATTTCTTCTTTTGCATTTTAACATGCATGTTCTTGACTCTTTTATGTTTTACCTAATAAATGGTTTAAAAAAAAAATCATTTCAGGACCAGAGCTGAAACCCTGTTGCTCGACATGACCACATTTGTGATCTTTCCTCACCCGGCTTCTGTTCAGCACAGGATTATGCCTTAAAGTCATTTTCCCTGCTTTTGTATCTTAATAAAAAGCTCTTGTGGCATTTATGTCTCTTTTAGCTTGTCCTCATGATCCGCATTTGCATACAGCCAAGGAAGGTGCCGTGCCAACAGGTCCGGCTCACAATAGCACAAGCCGTGTGTTGCCATACCAACAGGGACCTCTGCCGAGACCCCCAAAGGAGGGCCTCCAGAGGGTGTAGGGTGCGCCCAGATTCTCCTCCTTTGAATCGGGATTAACCCGATACACCCGGCCACAATGGTAACACATGTCCTTGTATCTGCTGGCGGCCCATTCAGACCTGCATTACTGCGTTTCTAATAAGGATTACTCATAATGAGGCATAAGGAGTTAAGCTTGAATGAAGACTGCCTTAAGTGGGTGCCCCATTGCATCCTGGGCCCTTGTGTGTTTGAACACAAGGTGTAATCCTTTTCAAACTCAAAGGTGGGCCGACGGTATGAATATAGATCTGGCGAGTACATTGTGGAGAGCTCTTGCAGCCATCTGCCGGCCTGCTTTTCACCTGCTCCCATCTTTCTCTTCAGTCCCTTTACACCGTCCTTCTCGTTCTCTTCCTCCCTCCTTATTCTTTCTGTTCTCTTTGGCTGTTATTATGTTGGAAGCTTTCAATACCAATTCGATCAATTCGCTTGACGCTGTAATATACAGTACTAAGTTTGTAAGAATAATCAACAGTCTGCTCTTATTCAAATCATGGTTATGGGTAAGGGACGATATAAAGTTTTTTTAATATCTGAGGTGGTCTTCTTTACAGTACTGTCTGGCTCTTTTCCTATAGGAAAAATAATTAATGTGATTCAGACACATTTCAAAGCAATTATGTTATGATATACAACGATGACACATGGCGAATACACATGATAATTTTCTCTAACGGAGGAATGACTTCTCAGTTTGTTTTACAATGCTCATTAAGCTGAGAAGAAATTTCAAACCCAACAAGAGACCCAACTTTGCTAAACTTTGAACCCATCTGTACTGTATGTTGATCAGTGTCTTAAACAATATTAACAAATTTTCACATATACAAATATAAAGTCACTTGTTTGACTCTTGAACTATCTAAATGAACATGAATATAATGTAGATAAATATATAGACTTTGAATTTAGCTGTTTTGTCCTAATATCTTCTCAGGGAGTTTTTCCTTGCAACTATCAGCTTGCTTAGGGATAAATTTTAAATTTATAGTTACTAATTACTAAAGAATTAAATCACTAATTACTGAGGTTAAAATCTTAAATTGAACAGTTACGTCCTGATCTTAAATATTTCTAAATAAAGCTGCTTTGTGGCAATGTTCATTGTTAAAAGCGCTCCAAAAATAAAGTCAAATTCAATTAAATTTATCTGTATCGTGCTTTTAACAGTTGACATTGTCTCAAATATTTATACTTATAGAATTTTAGGATGAAATATGGAAATATGCTAAAATATATACCAACTTTACACTTGATTTGAACCCCGATCAAATCAAATCCCTTCGCGTTAATTCTTTTACTTGTGTTGGTTCTTTTTTCCTTGCGATTCTTTTCACCTCCCTCTTTTTTCCAGCGCACCATTCAGCTTCTCACACATCGATGGCGACGGATTTCCCAAGTGTCTGCCTTCCTGCTGACCCGCTTCATTTCAATACTGCTGTTCATCCAGATGCCTGTATCCCTACTCTCCAATTACCCCAGACTTCAGAAGACATTTATCGGAAGACAGAGACTGGAGGTGATTGGTGTGCCATTATCCTACTCTTCACTCCTTCCTGCCTCCTCCTTAAAGCCTTGATATAAAAATAAGATGCGAGTCAGGCTACTAGAGGTGGATAGAAAAATCTAGAGTATATTAATCACACTTCAGTGGTATCTATAAAGTAATAACCCATAATAGCCTTTTTCTACATGTGTACATTGATTATTCTTTTTAATAATCAGTTTAATCAGGAGTTCAAATTGAATTAAAATTCCCAATACCGAGTCATTCTTAGCTTATATGAGCCAAAAAAAAGATTCCTTCTTATTGATTAAAACATGTAGGCTTATTCATCCTCAAGCATCTCACACCTAAAATATATTCATCATAGATTATATTCACTATGATCTCTAATAATATTTGCTCAAACGATTCTTTTAAACCTAAAACGCAACACTAGTGTTGTGAAAACTAGCTTGTGATGCTAGCTAATTACTGAGGCTAACAACTTCTGAACCTAGCATGAAGCAGAAAGAAGTCAAAATATAAAGGCATAAACAAACTAAAAATGATCCAAAACACCTGAAAATATAAACATTTTCCTCGTATGTGTTATCAAAAGACTGATTAGCAGAAACAGACTAGCAGATCGGACCATTTATGATTCTATTGGGTTTGTGTGGGATTTTTTCTTTCATAGCTTTTAGTAAAAAGTACAGACTTTCGTTGCGCTTTAGAAATGTGTTTGCTTTGCTCTTCCTTGTCCCAAGTGCAAGAGAACTCAAGCGTGGCCTTGAATCAGACCGTAGTAGACGGTCGCGATTATGTGGGTTAATCCCTAAAAAATCAGATAGTGTCCTACAGCTGTGTGTGCCTGATAAAAACATATCACAGTGTCAATCTAATTTTTTTTAAAGGCTTGAGCAGGTGCATTAGCTTAGACTGTTAGCAAGAGCTCACTAGCTCACTGTTTTCAGTCTTGGATTTTTGTTGACATTCTGAATATGAACGGCGCAAAGAATGGAAAAAAAAGGCATTTTTGTTATTGAGTCATTTTGACTATTTAAAGTGAAATATTCGCATATTTCTGAATATAACTCCTAAAGATCTACTCTATGTTAGCCCTTTTATCGGTTCCGCTGTGCAGAAGAGAATGGACTTATGGGACATTTTTAATCAGTACAAACAAATGAATGATTTTCTGGTCATGTTGTGGGGGCACGGTGGCTTAGTGGTTAGCACGTTCGCCTCACACCTCCATGGTTGGGGGTTCGATTCCCGCCTCCGTCTTGTGTGTGTGGAGTTTGCATGTTCTCCCCGTGCCTCTGGGGTACTTCGGTTTCCTCCCCCGGGCCAAAGACATGCATGGTAGGTTGATTGGCATCTCTGGAAAATTGTCAGTAGTGTGTGTGAGTGAATGAGAGTGTGTGTGTGCCCTGCGATGGGTTGGCACTCCGTCCAGGGTGCCTTGATGCCGTGACCCGAGAGTTTGGATAAGCGGTAGAAAATGAATGAATGAATGAATGGTCATGTTGTCTGTTCTAAAATCAGGATATCAACTTAATCAGAATTTTAGTGGTTAAAGTTAATACCGTCAAATATTAGCTGTTTATGAACATGCATTTGGGGAGTCTCAGAGAGCATCAATGGGTTCAGTCATTCATCATCATTTACTTTGAAGATACAAACATTTGTGTAGAAAAATACAATTTTTGCATTTCATATGAGCTTCATATTTACCACTAATGTGGATTGAGACATGACAAAGACATTCAGTGCTGAACAACAAAAACAGCTATGACTATAGTTCCATGCCAACGTAAACTTATAATAAACATGCTTTGAAATGTGTAATCATTAATATGGTTTTAAGCTTATATAACATTTTACGGAAGGAGTCTCCAGCGTCAGTGCTTAAAATCGAAGTACGTCGTCCTCCACAGGAAAGTCTTCGGGATATGTTGTTTCTCGACAAAGTGACAAGCTGTGTTTTTGCCTGTTGCGCTTGATTTTTATTGTTGTTATTTATATCATCTCCTAAATAACTAATAACAGATTAACAATTAGACGAACCCACACGTTGTGTCTACACCTGTCTGCTTTTATTTGGCTCCAAAAGAAAGCATTGTTTATGTATTTTGTTATTCCATGTTTTTCAAGACAGTTTGAAGAAATCCTTCGAGGTTTATGTCAGACATCGTGCTCGTCCTCGGACCCCCTGGCCCGCCAACCCCGCCCCCACCTACGCCCCATGATCGGCCGTAATATCCTATTAATGAACACTCTAAATTCAAAGTCAGCTGCTCATTTTGCAGGCACTTGCCGAGTTAAGAGGAGGAATTGGCCTGTCTTTATTAATACGCAGATGAATGAGAAGAGCCGCCGGGCCAAGGGCAGGCCACCGCTTTTAACCACCCTGGATTTTTATGTATGATTGTGGATGGAGACGTTATCGTTCTCGTCCTATGTGCATCAAAAACCCATGGCTCGCTTCTGTCACTTTCCTAAAGTAATGAAGTTGAGCAGGGGAGGCTCAAGGTTCGCATCACGCTAAGACACACTAACCATCAGCGGTTGTCCTCTCGCTCCCCTTGAGCGCTGCTCGTTTTATTACGCCCTGTCAAATCAGATCGGGATGGACATTCTCCCATGGCACTTTTAATCAGAGGTGATAATGGCCGTGTTATAGATCGCAGGCTTGTTATTGATTGATTGAGACACAGGAAGCTTAGCATGATGTCTACATATGCTGCGTTCAGAAGGTGCAAGCTATCATGTTGAGAGGTGGCACAGTTGGTGGTATGTTGTGCGATGATAGTAAATGGAACAGATTTCCATTTGTGCAACATTCTGTGATTAGTTAACAACGAATAATTTCCTGTTATCACTTAAGCACTCACCATTTTTATTCTTTGGCAGTTAAGCAAACAAAAAGATGTTTGCTTTAGGTTTGGAAGGTTCTTGACAAACCTTTAGGACTGAGAAACTCTGGAATGTTTCTTCAGCCCTGAGATAAACATGTGACTTCAAATCAACGTGGCTGCAAACGTCAACGACGGTAAACAACGTAGCACTTTTTTACGTAAATGTGTTATACTGTATACAGCAGTGACTGGTTTATAAGTCTTACGGTTTTGAGGCACGTTTACATCAATCATCGCAGTTAGGTGGACAGACAGACAACATGCTTTCCTCCCAACTTGTAACTCATGTATTTAGGTTGAAAATTACTTATTACAGAATTATTCACAAATATGTAACTGCTGATTTGTGACACATGCATTAAAGCTACAATTTGGACTAAAGCTTTTAAACACTCACACACACACACACACACTCACACTCACACTCACACAGGCAATCATTCGTCGTCCAGCTTTGTCCCTGTCAGTCTCAGGGGAGCCGTGGTGTGAAGAGACAACAGCAGCTCTCTTATCTGAGGAATCTCCAGAGTGTAGTATCAGCCCTGTGCAACACACACACACACACACACACACACACACACACACACACACACACACACACACACACACACACACACACACACACACACACACACACACACACTGCATCCTCCTGCCAGTCAGCATGAGCCTGTGACACAATCTGGGTTTGGTGAATCAGCTCTCGCGCATCACCTCACACACAATCCATCTTTCTGTCTTTCTCACTCTTTTCTTTTTCTGTCAGGAAGTCCTGAGGCGTTCAGGCTCCTCCCATGCTCCCAGACGCAGGCCTACAGCTAATCAATGCAGCGCAAATAGTTTTATTGACAAGACAAATGTTACATCTGCATCGGCAGGCGAGATTTGAACAAACTGTGTATACAGAGTGAAACAGCTGGGCTACTAGAGCAATAACAAATAACAAATAGAGAAAAAAAAACACGTCTGATGGCGGACATGATTAGTGGAAATTTTTTTGGATTGTTCTTGGTTGTCGTGAACATCATTTTTGAGCAAGCAGTAAAAAGATTTCCTCAGATTTAACCCTTTCCTTTAACCCTTTGCAACCACATTAGATGTATATTTGGATCGAGTTGGTGTTTCATTCATTCATTCATTCATTTTCTACCGCTTATCCGAACTTCTCGGCCGTCATCGGGCATCAAGGCAGGATACACCCTGTACGGAGTGCCAACCCATCACAGGGCACACACACACACTCTCATTCACTCACACACACACACACACACACACACACACTATGGACAATTTTCCAGAGATGCCAATCAACCTACCATGCATGTCTTTCAACCGGGGGAGGAAACCGGAGTACCCGGAGGAAACCCCCGAGGCACAGGGAGAACATGCAAACTAGGACAAGGCGGAGGTGGGAATCGAACCCCTAACCCTGGAGGTGTGAGGCGAACGTGCTAACCACTAAGCCACCGTTGGTCCGACACCGTGACCCCAAGTTGGGGTTTGGTTTATGCAAATGATATGTAAATAAGAACGAGTGAACGGGAATTTGAGACCTTCTGTGCAGAACTAATCATAGACACCAAACATGTCTTGGCATGAGGGTAAAAAAATGTCCAAGTTGAATTTTTCCAAAACATGACTGTTTTTTTTCCAAAACGGTATAGTCTCTCTGAAGCAGAAGTGCTGGAGTGAAGTGTTGTTATCGGTGCTCGTCCATCCTTCAATGTGTTAGTGGGAAACCTCAGAGCTGTCAGTATGTTTGCCACTCAACTGCAGTGCTGCCCCATGATCCTTCATTTTCTCCTTGTGTATGTGTGTGTGTTGGGTGTTGGGTGCTAGTGTTTGAGAAAGAAGCTTAGCGCTCACACCTGTCTCGGCTTCGGTGGCTGCTGAAGGACAGTAATGAGTGTAGTAGTCAGAGTTGAGTGTTTTTGGGAGTTGTGGGGGTGATTACTTTGGATCATCCTACAGTATGAAGGAGTAGGCAGAGGCTTGTAAAATCATGGAACATTATATAGAAAATTTTAACAACAGGCAAACATGTTGTAACCCAAAATATGATGATTATGTCCCTTTGTGAATATTAGGATAAATACAGGGATAGGGATAAATACAGGAATCTACAGTCTGGGCTAGAACAAAATCAGCCCTAGCCATGTGTCTGTATGTGATTATGTGCGGTGGTGTTCTTTAAAACGTTCCAAAAAATCCAAATATCCTTTGCTGTAAAATGAAGAGTCTATGATCATTTGGCAGACATTTGTATCCAAAGCAACTTACATTTATCTCGTTTATACAAATGAGTAATTGAGGGTTAAGGACCATGTTTAGTTAAGGGACCAAGCAGTGGCGGACCTGAGATTTGAACTAACAACCTTCCAATCAGTAGTCCGACACCTTAATCACTGAGATACTACTTCCCAGAAATGGTATGTTCCTACCAGAGCAGAGCTGAATCAAAAGTCCAAGGTGCGGAGTCAGGCCTGATTTGGCTCCTTCTACTTGAGCAGAGTGTAGCTAAATATCCAGGGGCTGGAGTCAGACCTCATCTGGTTCCTCACTCCTGAGCAAAGTCAACCAAAAGTCTGATCCAGCACCTACTACTTCATCAGACTGTAGCCAAAAATCCAGGAGTGGAGTCAGACCTGATTTGGCTCCAATGCATTTGGGTTTGAACCAAAAGTTATGGTTATAGGAGGAATTCTGCAATAACGACTATGTCAAATAGTCCACCTTAAGACAAGCAAGAAAATGAATGGGAAAGTCCTGCTACAAGGACAAACTTTCTTTCTTTCTTTCTTTCTTTCTTTCTTTCTTTCTTTCTTTCTTTCTCTTAAACTTACATTTCTGAAGAAACCGAGATCTATTTTTTTAAACTTTAATATATTAGAGGGAGGGTGCTATCACTTTTGCCTCATCTGTAATGGCCACATTTTCTCTTTAACTCTAAGTCTGATCCATCTGCAGTCATATCTGTTAGATATACGGTCATTTCCATTACTCCTCATCTTTCACCTTGCGAACGCTCTCTGATGGTCTGGAATAATTCAATTAACAAATGACCATCTATATTTGATTAAGGCTTTAATAATCGCTGGCCCTGGCCGGATAACTTTTGATAACGGCCCCCGTAGAAGATAATTCACTTTTTAAAGTAATTACAGTAGCTCTATTAGGGCTCCGGTGATGGACTTCTACCATTCATTTGTAAGCAATTTGTAGACTCTTTAGCAGTAAGTTACTTTAGCTTTTGGGATTAAGCTTTAATTCCACCAAGTTAATGGACTTTTAATTAAGACCATATTAACTTCATGCTTCAGATCATTAATATATTTATGTGATTGTTGGTGTGGAGAAACTCGTAACTAGGCTACAGTAGGTTCAAACAATAGACCAGAAATAACAGAAAATATGAGTTTAATACGATAAAGAAACAAACAGCTTGTGGGAGAATTTACCTCAGAACGTATGTCTCTTTTACATTCAGTAAAACATTATACGGCTAATCTGAAAAATGTCGTGTTCTTTGTTTAGCGGTGTGCTTAGGTCTAGTTAGACACAAAAAACGTGACGGTTTAAATTTCTATATTATTCGATTTTTGTTTTTAAACAGTCAATATATCCCAGTTAGGGTTCATCTAAATAATAATTATTATACTTCTGTATAATAATAATTAATACTTCTGTACACTGGCCCACATTGAGTGGAAATGTATATTCAGTGACTATTTTGTCATTCTTAATGCGTTCACTTTTGAAATCTTTTAATAATTGTGAAATTATGCCATTTCTATAAACTAACGTATTGTTCCATGTGTGGTATAATTTAAGCAATAAACCCATTCAAACCCTGACAGAACATACGGGTTAAGATGTTGGGAAAGCAGAAAACGACTTAATTGCTGACGGCGAGTGAAAGGCGTTCTGTGGGGGACCTCAGACGGGTGGAGGAGTGTGTAAAAAGGGGGATGCGGTGCTCTGGATGTCCCCCGCTGGGTGATGCATTGAGGGCTTGAATGAGCGGCCTGGAGGCTCGGCTTGGCTCTGGAGGACCCTCAGGGCTGGATTGGTGCGGCTAGGTTTTATCAGACGCATATGTCTTGGTCCCAAGCTGAAGAGGCTGATGCCTCTGAATAAAAAAAAAATAAAAAAATAAAAAACTGAGGTCATGGTAGCGGATCAGCTGTTACATTAACATGCTTCATAGCTCAAGTTTGCAGCCTCAGCATAGTGTAATCAACATAGCAGGTGGATCTAGATACAATGTTCTCTATATCAATAGAGTTGAACAGTTTCAAATAAAAATTAACCAGTGCTGTCATTATGGGTGGAGTTAGTTACAAGTACCACCTTGGCTTTATTCCTTTTATACCAGTGCAATTTATCAGTGATTACAATCATTGTTCTTTTTATCCGTCTATAGTTATGTATATAGGTTTCTGTTAACACTTCAGATTTTATCTGTCAGTCTCTCTTTCTATGTTAATGAGACCTTGCAGCTTGTCCTGTTACAGAGAAACCAGTAAATAAAAATGACACTGACACTGGAGACTCCTTCCAAACTCTAAACCATGAAGGTTTCCTCACAGAAAATAACATCATATATAAATAATTCCAGACCTAAAAAAAATCATCGAGTCGTTATGTACAATGAAGCTGCCATGGTGCATGTTTTGATTAGTGGTTGCCATAGTAACAATGATGTTAGCCATAGTAACAACTAAAGTGTAACTGATTCAAAATCAGTTTTCTTGCCTCTAAATCCAAATATTTTAGTGTGTGTCCTATTGGAGATGCTCCATATGTGCATACAGTTGCAAGGCGCTCATGTGAACACACCCACATCTAGTCACAGTCCTTCATGAAACCCTGAAGTCATCGACTCAAACTGAAAATACATGATTTCTGGTATGTGCGAACGAAGCGCTATTAGTAGTAGTCTTATGGAAAAGATCCAGAAATGAATCCTTCTGACCAATCAAAAGTAAACAGTTTGTCATTCATTCATTCATTCATTCATTCATTCATTTGCTTCAGGCTGCCTGTACAGGGTTAGTACTGAAAAAAAAACTATAAATGTATAATTGAGGCAGGATCCAATTGTGCTGAAGGTTAAGGGTCTTGCTCAAAGACACAATGCCATGACAACCAGTGCTGGGATTTGAGAACACATCTTTGAGTGCAAGTTTGAGTAATTGGTGGTGGTTGAATTAATGTAAGTTGAGTTGAGTTAGTTGTGGTTAAGGATTTTAAACCACAGATGTAAAGGTCACCATTACACACTTTCCAGTATGCTCTGCTGGACCCCAGAAGCCATTGAAATAAAGTTTTAATGAGAGCAAATGCTGAGGCGTACTTGTTGTTTTATACTGTATGTAGAATATTACATTAGAACTTTTACTTTAACTCGCTTTTACTTTTAGTTGACTTTATTTATTTATTTTTCTTTACTGCCAACCCTGTTGCTGTAAAAGTGCCAGTAATTCTACTTTGAAAAATAAATAATATATTTAAAAAAAGTAATTCTCATTCTAAATACATATTAGTATGAAGCTGAAGCTGAATATTTGACGACTTTTTTCTTTCATTTTTTTGCAATTGATTTTTATAAAACGTCCATAAAACGTAGATAAAAAAAAAACATTTTCAGCTGAATGAAATAAACCTGTTATCAAAGCTTCTCAAGATCGTAACTTTAATCCATTAGAGTCCTTTATGTTTTGTTAAAAATATCTATAAATTATTTAATTATTTGTCCATCTCTGTGTTTATCAGCCTAAATATTTCCCTGAGTTATCTAGCCAAATAAAAAAATGTAAAAAAAAAAAAACGCCATTGCTCAAGTGAAGACTTCCAGCTACTGTGAGATTAAGAGCCCGATAACGACAGCCGTGTTGACATTCCCTTTCTAACTGTGACCAATTAATGACGGGGCCTGCTAAAAGAGCATTTCATTAGGGTTTTTTTTTAACGCCCTTGGCCATGGCGCTCGACTGCGAGCACTCAGCAGAAAATAGATTAAGACATTAACTCCTGAGAGTCTGGAGGCACCGAGGACATGAAGCCTGAAGGCTGGTTGCTCGCTGCTCCGTCATTCATCACACGGCTGCTTTACACAACTGATATATTTGCTCTTTTTTTTTCGTACCATAATCTGGTGAGAAACTGAAAAGCTTTTTTTCAGTTTTTATTGAGGTTTATTGAGGAAAAACGAGATCTTCAAAGCTCTTGAGGAAGAGGAAGAGAAGTCTGTCTGAGTTTGCAGAACATTTCTTGGCGCACTTTTCTTTAGATACAATCATTTGTGTCTAGTCATTAAACCGAATTACTGTAATGAAGAAAAGAGAGAGAGAGAGAGAGAGAGAGAGAGAGCAATTGTCTGAAAAACAAGAAGAGAGACACACAGAGACAGAAAAAAGGAGGGTGTGAAGAGATAGATTTGACATAGACCTAAGGAAAAATGGATAGATGAGAGAGAGAGAGAGAGAGAGAGAGAGAGAGAGAGAGAGAGAGAGAGATAGACAAGCAAACAGAATGATGGAGAGATCATGAGGAGAGAAATGTGTGCAGTCAGAGAGAGTGATAGACTGACAAAGGGATATATATATATATATATATATATATATATATATATATATATATATATATATATATATATATATATATATATATTAGAGAGAGAGAGAGAGAGAGAGAGAGAGAGAGAGAGAGAGAGAGAGAGAGAGAGAGAGAGATGTGTCCAGTGTATGATGAACGAATGTCTCACAATGATGGAATGGCAGAAAAAATACACAGCACAGAGAAGAGGCAGCAAGTATGTGTGTGTGTGTGTGTAAGTGTGTGTGTGTTATTGCAATCAAATAGAATATAAAAGCTACGGCTCATTGGATTAATCTGAAAAAAAAATCCAAGTTAATGACACTATAATATAAAAATAAAAACACACTGAAATAATATTTTGATATTTCAGAGTTTCTCTGTCCACTGACGCTGTTGTGTAAGAGTGTGTGTGAGAAAGTGTGTGTGTGCGTGCTTATGCAGGTGCAAGTATGCCTATCCATATGCATGTGTGTATGAGTGCATGGGAGAGTGTGTGTGTGTGTGTGCCTGTGCATGTCAGTGTGAGTTTATGTTAATGAACAGCGAGAGGACATGCTGTGTGTGTGTGTGTGTGTGTGTGTGTGTGTGTGTGTGTGTGTGTGTGTGAGAGAGAGAGAGAGAGAGAGAGAGAGAGAGAGAGAGAGAGAGAGAGAGAGAGAGAGAGACAGACTCATGACTTTTTGAATGAGATAAATGGCTTACAGATGGCCCACTCAATACACTAAAATGAGACATGCAAAGGAGGGGGCGGGGCTAACTCAAGAAGGGGGCCGTCCAAGCAGCTGGGCACCTGTCTGTCTCCTGTCAAGAGAGACATAGAAGCATATTTACATTTGGGTTCATTCTCGTGGCAGACGATACCACACACACACACACACACACACACACACACACACACACACACACACACAGAGCTACTCAGCAGTGTCTTCCTTGGATTAGGGGTCGAAAATATCACGATGCGTGATAACAGTGCTGATGAATTCTCGATTCTGATTGGACAAAAATTCTTTTGAATTCCTTTTTATTTTTGTATCCTGGGCTCATAATACTGCTGTAAAGATCTGATATCTTACAGTTTCTGATGTTAGAACTGATATGTTATTGTTCCTATTGTTTTTATAGCAACAACGTTATAATAACGTGCACTGTTGCTATAGTAACGGCAGACTTGTATAGCATAACTTTATGGGGTCAGAATTGTTTCGTTATTCTGAATAAATACACTATGATCCACAAATAAATATAAAGAGTTTCACAAATATTTTTACAATTTTCACAAAAAGAAATGAAATTCACAAATAAATAAAATGGGATTTGCAAATAAAAAAATATTTATAAATTGTATTTATTTGCGAATTGCTTCCTGCTCATTTGTGGATTGCGTTCTGTGCATTTGTGGATTTGAAACATTTCTAACGTCAAGACGTGCACAAGAATCCACAAATAGGTGGACTCCGCCCACCGTCTACTCCAGCCAATCGGACAACGGTCTCGTGGCGCTGACCAATCGTGGCACGGTCTACCTCAAACCAATCACGATCTGATTTACGCGCACTATCACAGTGTAATATGTACTGCAAAATACGATTAAAAAAAATAATAATAATAAACATTTGTCGCAGATTCGAGCCCAATCTGGTAACCCTGTATGGATTGTAGCCAGCACTAAGGGTTAGTTCAATTCTGCTTTCTTTGGAAACGATTTCAGCATCATCAATGGGTCCAGGGGTAGTGTGAAGAGCGAGTAAATCAGAACGTGATTGGCTGGAGTAGACGGTGGGCGGAGTCACCTATTTGTGGATTCTTGTGCACGTCTTGACGTTAGAAATGTTTCAAATCCACAAATGCACAGAACGCGATCCACAAATGAGCAGGAAGCAATTCGCAAATAAATACAATTTATAAATATTTTTTTTATTTGCAAATCCCATTTTATTTATTTGTGAATTTCATTTCTTTTTGTGAAATTTGTAAAAATATTTGTGAAACTCTTTATATTTATTTGTGGATCATAGTGTATTTATTCAGAATAACGAGACAATTCTGACCCCATATAACTTAAGTAATGTTGATGTTCTGGATCTGTGGATTATTTATTGGATTAGCTGTAAGCAGGAAAGTCTTAGGCAGCCGGTGCGAGAACAGTGTTATTGTTTGGAAATGTTGTGATGTGAGCACCTTGTTTTTAGGGGATTGATCGTACACAGAAACGGATAGAAATCTGCTGTGTCATTGTATTTAAAAGTAAATAAATAAAAATTATTATTGATTGCTGTCTTTTGTATTCTGTGTCAATGGATCACAACGACTCTGATTTGACCCGGGCGATCAGGTGAAATCGCCGATGAGGTCACTTTCTGAGGTGAAAGGTCAACAAGAGGGCGAGGTTCGAGTCTCCCGTTCCGTATCATTCGGCAGGGCTCGGTTAGTGATTAGCTAGAGTGAGCAGAGTGGGAGTGAACTGCAGCTGATTCCTCCGTCTGTGTGTATTGTTGTACTGATTAGTGACACACACACACGCACGCACGCACGCACGCACGCACGCACACACACACACACACACACACACACACACACACACACACACACACACACACACACACACACACACACACACACACACTGCCCTCCTTCTGTTTCTCTCTCTTTTTCTCTCTATTTATTTCTGTCCTTCAGTTCATCCGTCGCTGTCTGGGAACCGATTCCGACCACGACGTCAGTATTCAGCACGTAAATGCCATTTGATCATTATTCAATATTTAACTGTAATAAATACAGCACATTAGTCACTCTATAATAATGGAATCATCCACATGTTTGGTGTCAGCACCGATCCTGTCTCCTCAAATCCCTGAAACTTCTTCTACTTCACAGGAAATCATGCAAAAATAAAAATTATTATTTTTCTATTATGGCCATTTAGTTGCTCAACTGAAAGTCAGTACATTTGGTAATATGGTAATATTAATATGGATGTAAAAGCAGATATTTTGAATAATTTGCCTCACACCTCCAGGGTTGGGGGTTCGATTCCCGCCTGTGTGTGTGGAGTTTGCATGTTCTCCCCGTGCCTCGGGGGTTTCCTCCGGGTACTCCGGTTTCCTCCCCATGGTAGGTTGATTGGCATCTCTGGAAAATTGTCCGTAGTGTGTGATTGTGTGAGTGAATGAGAGTGTGTGTGTGCACTGTGATGGGTTGGCACTCCGTCCTGGGTGTATCCTGCCTCGATGCCCGATGACGCCTGAGATTGGCACAGGCTCCCCGTGACTAGATAGTTCGGATAAGCGGTAGAAAGTGAATGAATGAATGAATGAATGAATGAATGAATGAATGAATGCATATACAGTATGCATGCAAAATAAATCAAAATGATATGAATTATGTTTATGGCATAAATACACGCATAAATTCCATCTACTCCACGTGTTTCCGGTTTTCCTTCCTCAGTCAAAAAAACATGCTGTAGGACATCTCTAAAAAAAATCCGTTTAGGCGAAAAGAGAAATGTTTTATTAAGAAAAATACCTTCAAGCCAAAAGGTGTAACTTTACATGCAGGACATTTGAGTAACGAAGCTAAATATTTCCGTATGTTTGCATGTTCATGCTTACGTTTTTACCTTTTCACAAATAAATCAATAGATAATATAATACATATATATTAAAGATTCCAGCTCTGTTAGAGGAATAATCCGAGCGGATGTTAACACATCCCGGCTGTCTGATATTCAATCGGTGTAGATTATATTTACCCAAGAAAGAAAAAAAAAAAAGACCCGGGATCTCCGTTCACGAGAGGAGAAAATTCCCAAATGTGATTATGGAGATGAGGAATTAGTGCGGAGATGAGTCGAGGCTAATGCATGGTAATGACCTGACAGCAGTACTCCTGCCCCGCCGCCTTCATTAGCATATCTTCCAGAGCAGACAGGTGTGGAGGCGAAGTGTGGAGGACGGAGAGAGCGCATGGAGAGCACGGCAGAGTGATAAGAGGCTGCAGGCTTTTGTGGAAGATGGTGATAATGTAGGCATGAGATAATCTCCTCTCTGTCTCTCTCTTTCTTTTTTCTCTTTCTTTTCTTTCTCGCTCCCTCTTTTTTCTGTCTGTCTGTCTGTCTGTCTGTCTGTCTGTCTGTCTGTCTGTCTTTCTTTTTTCTTCTTATCTCCCACAGGCACAGGATGGAGAACGTGATGGGGGAAAAAATGACGTTACAGCATGATACCTGAGTAATCTGATATGTATCACGATGACGTTAGATTCCATGCAGCTGTAGCTTAAATATTATATTATTTTGTTTTATTCACCCACCCCGGTATGCTTATAAAACCCTTAGAGTTGGCTGGCTTCGAAAGTTTTGGCACCCTCTATGAAAATGTGCAGAAAATAATACCTAAAATGTCTTGAGCTTGAACATGCAGACTCACTGATTAGTACGATTTCTTTTTTCTTTTTTTTTCTTTTTTTTAAATAGCAGCTTATTTTCTTAATAAGGACCTTTTTTGGAAAAAAAAAAGAAACTTATTTTTTTTAATTATTGGCACCCTTCCCACTAATATTAGGTGAAGCAACAGCATGACAGACTCTCAAGGAAACCACACTCCCCAGCCACGCCCCCACCCAAACCCCGCCTTCATTCGATTTTTAGGTATGAGCCTGTGGATGCTGGGTTCACTTTTGATTTCACCAATTTGTTCATCTTCAGTAAGCAGTTTAGACTGATTGAGCCCAGGACCACTGAGAATGAAATGGGAGTACACCAGTGTATTGAATGGACACACATCACACACACACACACACACACACACACACACACACACACACACACACACACACACACACACACACACACACACCTTTGTTCAGACACTCATTCACACCTAACAGCATGAGTTTGGAGCCCCCCGTGTACGTTCTGGCATGTTTTTTTGGTTAGTAGGAGGAAACTGGTGAACCAGGAGGAACCAACATAGAAATCATACTTCTGTAAAGTTCTTTTATAACTTACATCATATTAAATATTACATAATCCAGTGTATTTGGCCGATCTTTTGTCTTTGATCAAGGAGCCAACCATGACATTTTGGCATTGCTGGACCTTCACACCGTGTACTGTATTTACTTTGTAATTCAACCACTTCAACCAATAAGCCACTGGAATTAGCAAAACTATTAAATCCTTTGAATCAGTGCAAGCTTTTTGGATCAGTCGGATCCTTCATCAGCCAAATATACTGGATTATGTGTTATTTTATACAATGTAAGACATTTACAGCATTAGCAAAAAATGAATTATGAGCATTCTGAATGTTTCCTCCTTGTTCACCAGTTTCCTCCTACCTCAAGTAAACATGCCACTAGGTGGACTGCGGAATCTTAGGTGTGATTGTGTTTGTATGTGTGTGTGTGTGTAATGTCTGTCTATGTGATGGACTGGTGTACATCTGTCTATAAAAATTTTATCAGAAAGCTGTCCCCTGTGCCCATTGTAACCCCAGATTCCACTTTATGGTTGACAAAAGTCCAACCTGACATCAAGAGTGATTATTTATCTATGTAACAATAGCCTTCCTATCAGCTCGAATTAGTCCTCTCTCATCAACACAGTGGTTCCTTTCCACACAACCGCTAGTCAGTGGGTGGTTTTTGTTTTGTGCGCCATGATGTGTAGAGATTGTTGTTTGTGAGATCAGATTGAAGTTCCTGAAATACTAAAAGTGGAACTAACGATCACAACACATTCACTGAGTCCCTGAGATCAATGGATAAACTCGGGGTTTACCTGCTGTGCACAATACCCAGTCCAGAACACACACATATGCACACATGAAACCTAGCAAACACACACACACACACACACACACACACACACACACACACACACACACACACACACACACACACACACACACAATATGATGAACTGTGTATGCACCTCCACCATGCTGTGCAGCGACAGATAAATCATGAGCATTATGTCACGCTCTACTAGCACACACACACACACACACACACAAACACACACAACATAATGCATCATTTTATCTGTATCCGGCACATTCTGTCAATTTCCAGCACACAGTCCTTTCCCGTAATTCACGCCCGACTGCCCAGGTGCTTACGGCTCCTCAGATACAATCACCGCATCGACGAACACGGCGGCCCGGATCGACCTGCTTTCTGGCCATCAACAAAACGAAACGACCCGGCTGCAGCTTTTTAATAGGAAATACTAGCCTTCATTATGCCAATTGATCAGCACATTCGCAGGCCGTTATGATATTATAGGCCACGTAGCCGTATCATTACAGACCACCCGGGCGTCCGTGTCCATGGATTAGATGTCAGTGATTTAGGATGGTGAATAAAATTAGATCATGATCATTGTTCACTGGCCTGATGTTAAACTTAACAATGATAACAAGCTAAAGTTAGCTAACAAGCTAACTATATTTTGTTGATTTTTTTTTGTTAAACACTTATTAAAGTTTGAACATGCTAAAAAATAAGTAATGAGGACAATTTTATTTATTTAATTTATTTGCTAGTTTTATTTATCCAATTATGCCCATAGACATTATTCTTACTGGTAATCACATATTTTCTCATTTATCATCAACTTTATTTCCCAAAAATATTGTTTGTATTTGTTTGTTTGTTTGTTTGTTTGTTTGTTTGTGCCTATAGACAATATTTCTGATGATCACAATAAATTTTTCACAATAAATAATGTTTTGTATCTTCACTTCACTTAAATAAGATTTTTTGTATTTTAAATCAAATCGTTCAAAACTTTATTGTTATAAATAGTAGCATTTATGACCAAATAAATGCTAGTATTTATAACAATAAGTGGAAAAAAATATTGTTTATTTTATGCTCATTATTAAGATGAAGATACAATAGTATCTAATAGTATTTAAAACAAATTTTTGTGATTTTATTTGAAAAATGTTTTTAATAGGCATTGGATAAAATCCTAAATATTATGAAATATTACTAAGAAATTACTAAGAAAGAAGTGTTGAAAAAACATAATTGATTAAATATCAAATAATAAAATAAATATAAAAATAAATGTTAAATATTACATTGAATTGTGTATTTTAATACAAAGCATATTTGTAACGTTTAAGCTATAAAATATTTATATAAATATTGTTTACTAGTGTTATATTGAACTTATTATTATTATGATGTAACTTTTAGAAATGGATTGCAATAAAACAGAAATATACCAATTACTGGGAAGTTCATGTTTTAACTATAGGGCTAATTAACACATTAGTACATTGTGAGTACAAGGCCTGTAATCTTAGTGATGCTTTTTTTTTTATGAAAGGGCCCAAAGACCCATAATGAGCAATCAAAAAGAAAGGAAAGAGCTTTTAATCACTTTTTTTTTCACACCCCTGATCACTGGGTGGGACTCTGGGAGCCACTGTATCAACTGCCGCTGGTATTGGGGGTTAATCGGGCGTGAGGGTGTGTGAAGGCTCCATCTGGACGTCGCTCCGGGGCCGAGGGGCCGAGTGACTGGCACATGTTGGTGAATGGTGGGTGTGTGAGGGGGCAGTGCCCAGCTGATACACCCCCAGCTGACTAATGGGAGGAGGAGG
Source organism: Tachysurus fulvidraco (assembly GCF_022655615.1). NCBI lineage: Eukaryota > Metazoa > Chordata > Actinopteri > Siluriformes > Bagridae > Tachysurus > Tachysurus fulvidraco. The sequence continues at coordinate 12,993,472 of NC_062543.1, forward strand.
AAAAAAAAGGGGGGGTGTATATACTTTTACTGTCTCATTTCTTCTTCTTTTTTCTGTCTAAATAAATAACCAGTGCCTGTGTACTGTACGTTCTGACAAAGCAAAGCAATTCGGAAAATGTCAAACACATGCAAGAATTTTTCGGCTTTACTACATAAATAAAATCTGCACCCCAAAAGCGACTAATCCGAATGCTTATAATCATCGTCATCGTCATCATCAGCATCATAATCGTCATCATTTTTTTCTTTTACTAAGGCTGTATACGGTGTGATGCACTAAAGTACACTTGTTCTCTTGCTGATTGCTTTGTAGACCATTTTAGCAGCAGATGACAGGAGGACTGATTGATCCCACATCTCTCTCTGGAACCAGAGGCTGATAAGCGGAGAGAGAGAGTGAGAGAGAGAGAGAGAGAGAGAGAGAGAGAGAGAGAGAGAGAGAGAGAGAGAGAGAGAGAATATCTCTTCGATGGGGTCACAACCTGTCAGAAAATGGTGCCGATTACCCTTTCTGCTGCCCTGTTTTTCACAGACGGTAAAAAAAATCTGAAGTATTGTCACAAAGCTATGTTACCTAGAAACTGTACATTTTTGTATCCTGAAGACTAGCTTTTACTGAATTAAACATTTTTATAAATAGCTTTTACTGTTCAAAACTTTGACATGGCAGTTCCAAAAAATGTTACAAATAAAATTGTACCATATGAACAATTGTGGACCTTTTTTTGTTGCCTTGTAGATTTCAATCGATAATAAATCAGTGAATCTTCTGACCAATCAGAAACAAAGCTTTAACAGTACCAGGGTATAAATAAAAGAGTTTTATTGTTTGTACACGTGAAAGTAGGATTTCTCAATGAGCTCTCACAAAGGAAAGTTGTAGAAACTTTAACCAGTTTCTACCTTAGTGAAGAGCTCTTTAGCGTTCTAGGTCCTCAGTTACCTTATTAGAGTAAGTCTGTTGTGTAACCAACTTTCTTGCTGAATACAAGAGGCTTAAAGAGAAAGGTTAAATCTGTAGGTGTTGCCACCTTGAACTGTAGTTGTCCAAAGACATGCGCTGTAGGCTGATTAGCATCTCTAAATTGTCTGCAGTACGTGATTGGGTCGAATGTTTGTGTGGTTGTGCCCTGTGATGGGTTTGTACCCCAATCCAGGATGTCCCCTGCCTTGTCCTCCGAGTCCCCTGGGATAGGCTCCAGGTCCATAGCAAACCTGCGTCGAATAAGCGGTAAAGAAAATGGAATGATTTTCAATATGAAATTTTCTGGAAAGGATCTTCGACACCTCAGACTTGAAATTTTTGACAAATATACTGTACATGTTTGAACTATGAAGGGCAAAATAGTACACGGTTTAATATAAAGAATGGTTTGGTAAGTGAAGTGAAGGTGTGAGACATGTGTCTCACCATCATTGCCTACTGGTTTGGTCAACCGTGTCCACACACACACAGGCAGAAATACCCATCCAGAAGCACATGCAACGACTGTTAGCCTCACACAAAAGCAACTCAGCTGGCCGCCACTCCCCTCTTGACAAAGGTCTGACCTCCTTGTCCGTGTGCAATTGTGTGTGTGTTGCCTTGACGCATCCCCTCCTCCTCGCAGTCTGCCACTTCGCTCCTGCTCTTTGCCAACTGCTCAAGGCACGACTCAGGCTCCAGGGCCTCGGGTCCGCACTCGGCTCTCCCGGTCAATTAAATTCAGATTGAGGATAAATGATCTGCAAATTATGTCCCAATAAGTGAGTGAGTGGAGTGTAGTTAGAGACTAGCTGGTCACAGCCGGAGGACACCGCGTCTGCCACGGCTCTGTCTGTGGGGAGTCGGGAAATGAAACAGACGGGGAAGGAAAAAAACGGAACTTGGAACAGTGATGTGTTACTGTGTGTGTAGCTGTCTGTAGTATGTGGTGTTGGCTTCTTGTTAAGTATGTTAAAATAGCTCTCTCTCTCTCTCTCTCTCTCTCTCTCTCTCTCTCTCTCTCTCTCTCTCTCTCTCTCTCTCTCTCTCTCTCTCTCTCGGTCTGTGTTTCCTAGCAGATACTTAACAATTTCTGCCTGATTTTCGTTTTTCATTTTATGGCAATTGAAAAACAATTAACAACTAAAGAACACACCGTTTTCTATAAAACAAAATTCACTTTAGGAGAGGAAACAGTTTCATTAATTCACGCATGCAAGAAGAATGTGATTGTGTTTTGTCTGATTTCGCAATATGTTAACTGTTTATGACTAAAAGTGTTATGCTTTTCTGGCCACAAGCATCAGAATCTTAAAGTTTCTAATCTGGTTGTTTACTAACTTCAAATGTAAAAATCATTTCATTCAATTCGAAGACAATTTTGTTTATTTCAATCATTTCTACTACACAGAAAAATCATTCTATTCATATCAGTTAAAGATTAAAATATTTGAATAATCTTATATACTGTTTATTTTTTATTCATAATCTCACTAAGGAATTAAAACGTTTTGACATTAATCAATAATGAGCAATAATCACGAACACATTGGTGTGACGTGGCCCAGTGCGAAATTCCTACTGCTGTATATCCTTAAGTCGTCTATTTTATTTTATATAATAACATATAATAACGTGTCTTCAATTTTTATTTTCGACAATTGCCAATGTTTAAAAAACACATCATAGTTTTTCTACTTTACAATTACGTTTAATGTGGGAAAAGCTATCTCGCTATAAGTTAGTTATAAATTGATTTTGTGATTTTAAATATTCAGAAATGAACTCAATTCCGTCAATTACGCATTGCTAGCTCGAAAATGACAAAAAGTCTTAGAGAGACAGAAAAACAAAACAATTTCACTTTTTATTATGTTTTTAAGTGAAAAAGATCTTTCCAAAAATTTTGTAAAAACAGAAATTTCCGGCTTTAACCCTGTACGTGAAAGTGCTGACACTGGAGACTCCTTCCATAAATATACGAATCAACAATTACAAACCCTTTTAATTACACAAGTAAGTTGTTACTATAGAAACGATCATGTGATTCTGGGTATTTGCCCCTGAGCGGACGAATGAAGGATAGTTGCCTATTGGATGTGGCAGACAGATTATCTTTTGCTCTGCTAATTTTTCTTGCTTTTTCAGCACTTGTCTGTGTATTTAAATATGTGCAACTGATCATGTAGACAGAGAGAGAGAGAGCAAGCGAGAGAGAGAGAGAGAGAGAGAGAGAGAGAGAGAGAGAGAGAGAGAGAGAGAGAGAGAGAGAGAGAGTGAGAAAGAGAGTGAAAGGCATGTAACGGCTCTTGTCCCCGAGGGTATGATGACACTAAAGAGGTACATGGGGGAAGGGGACAGGGGGATCTCCCTCTGCGACATTCTGTCCTTTTACAACCCGGCAAAATAGCCTTTTAATTTCGCCCAGCGTCTGGGCCGTCTGCGAAGGCGCATGCATCAATCTCCATCATCAACATGCTCTAGGCGCTGGGTCTCGAGGGATCTTTCCTTCTCTCTTTCTCTCTCTCCGCTATCACACTCTCTATCTCTCTCTTTACCGCTCTCATCCTTTTCAACAAACCAGGATTGGAAAAAAATAGTGTTTAGTTTTGGTTCTTTATTTATTTACTACATTTATCTACATTAGCTTAACTGCATAGGCCGAGCTTTGTTCTTTGTAGAGCTGTACTGTTTATTTCATGGTGTATAGATGGTTTAGGCGAGACAATACCACCACAGTCTTGAGCATGGCAGCTTTACATCATCGAGTGAGATAAATCCTTGGGCTATTGGCAGGTCTGAGAGAGAGCATGTCAATACGGATTATAGTTAAGCTTCTGCTCTTCTCATGGGTCGCTTCTGGCACGGGCTTTCGTGTAAAAGACGCTTTGTGTAAAAAAAAAATTTTTTTTAATTCAAATGATCAAGAAATGATATCTGACAGGAAGCTGTGGTAAATAATTAGTTCAGAGTTTCTGCTTTAAGATGGTTACAGGCGTATATCTAGAGTCTTCATGTAAAAAGATCCCTATCAACCTGGTGATGAAGCGAAGTAGAGGAAAGTGATGTCGAATCCCATTATCTAGGATTTCGAAGCAATGTAGGAAATATAAGAGAACGGTTCATCTCAAAGAACTGGAATGACCCGGAAAGACACGAGTACTAAAGAATCCATGATCAATGAATCGATGGGTCAATTCCCAAGAGCGGTCTTGCAATGGGAACACTTTTGTTCAGTGTTAAATCCTACAACAGAGGGTTTTCTTTTAAAAACACAAAGGTTCCTGAGCGGTGCAACAGAAGAGCGTTCACATTATCTCCCAAAGATCATGTTTGAATCTTGACCTCAAATCCCAATACCATTCATTGGTGCCAGTCCTAGAGAGGAAAATTGGCCTTGCCGTCTGGTTGGGAAAAGATGGTGTTTCTCTCTCTGGTCAATCTGACATCTGTAAGCTCATCGATGCAGAAGTGAGAAGTTAGTTAGTAACTGGCTTTAGGTGAATTGACGCAAGGACAAGCTAGACCTCAACCTCTTTGATTGGTAAGAAAGATCTTGTTGGTGGGTGTAAATTGGTAGGGGTGGTTGGTTTGGGGGATGTTACAAGTAGAACCCTTTTGGAAAGCAAAAACTGCCCAACTTCCCATGAAATTCCAGAGGAACCATTGTGTACTGAATGAGTGATGAGTGTGCTGAAAGATGGTCAAACTTCAACTGGAAAACCATTGATTCTTGAATCTTGAATAACTTCCTGGTCAAGAATCTAAAACCTAAAATCACAGGAACACTTGGGGTGATGCAGGGACATGATAAAAATCAGCATAGCTATAACACCACATCTCTGAAAGTAGGAGCCAATTAAAAAAGAAGATGGTAGATCGGAATTAGTTCTGATAGAAAACTCACATACCCACGGTTTACAAATACTGCGAATTAGGCAGCTTATTCATGCTGAGGCAGCTTATGTTTGTTGAAAATTTTCTGAGGCATCCAGAGATTGTACCAGCTCCAGTTGTGTTCCGTGTCATGAAGATTTTGGACCTTCATTGAGATGAAGCCAACCATGTGAGGATCCTAAGGCATCTAAAGATGTACCAGCTACATTTGGATTCCGCTTCATGAAGTATTCAGACATTCTAAGAGGAGATGCGAACTCCATGTGGTCTTTGAGGACAACAACCTCCTCATCAATACAAAATTCCCAGACTGTATATTTACAATCACACCCTCCAGTTTCACCCAAATAAGGATGAGGTTCCCTTTTGAGTCTGGTTCCTCTCAAGGTTTTTTCCTCTTCCATCTAAGGCAGTTTTCCCCACCACAGTCACCTCAGTCACCTCAGGCTTGTTCATTGGGGATAAATACAAACACATTTAAATATAAGTCTAATATATAAGCCTAATAGGCGCCCGAAATGAGTTTCCTCCGCAGGGTGGATGTTTCTTATGTTCTGTAAAGCTGCTTTGAGACAATGTCCAAACATTTTCTTACTCTCCTTCTTGAAGGGCTATAGCCTGGGGCAGATACGGTTCTCACTTTGAAAATGATATCATATGGAAAGGAAAGGGTTTTCTGTGGATGGGCACTATGCTGATAAATGTTAGCCACATGAAGAGGATGTCACGAGAAAAGAGACCGACAGCTTGTTTGATGTATGAAGGCGCCTTTGTGGAAAAAAAAACAGAGCCGTCACTGACTAGATGTAGTTCTATTTTGTTGTGTTCTGCTTGTATGTGTTTTTTTTTTTAGCCCTTAACCACTGAAACACCTGAAGTGGTATTTTTGACCCTGTCTGGCTAAGTGTCTGAAAAGCAAGTCGTAGGTTTCTAGGGCAGTTAAAAACAAATGTAGTATTTATTTAACATTATGGAAGGATCTCCAGTTTTAGCACATTGTAACAGTAACTTTTGTTTTATCCCTTATTTGGCATATGTAGATCATTTTATTCTAAACACATTTGCATTTAACCTTTAAAACCCAGGCTCTAACTGCAAATTGGACCATAATAGACATCCCGAACTAAATTACAAACCCATACGCGCCGACCCTGAGCTGCACGGGTTTATTTATCAAATGTTAATCAATTGTGTTTTCCACAAATGAGCCTGGCCCCGCTGGGTTCCCATCTCATCTTGTTAAGACCAATTAGCAGCAATTAACACATGCTAATGGGATGAAGTGGGATCCAAAAAACAAACAGTGGGAGCTCGTGTTTGATTACTGTGCATTGAATAAGAGCAGCAGAGTCACAGCACAATGTAACACAGCGCTTTTTAGCCCCAAAACATCTGTAGATCTTTGACAGACTATTTTATGTAGACCTTCACCCCGTTTGGTTCTTAGACTGCTTGTGATATATATTTGGAGTTTGCAATGTGAAGATTTCAAGTGCTTCATGCTCAGACTATCAATAAGTACATTTACATGAACGAAATAAACCGTTTTCAATGTTAAAGGCAAAATTGAGGACACTTGCAATTGGTTGTGGGATTTCATATACACATAATTCAATAATTCAATTTCATATTCATGGATGATGGAATAATAAGCAAACAGCATGATATTGCATTTATTGGTATTAAATATTGTAGGGGCCAGTCGTTCTGATGAAATATTAAATTTATATAAATTGTGTAAAAATCGTATGTGAGGGAGAAATAAGAAAACTGTGTAAAAATCACATGAAAAAATTGAACAAAAAAAAAATTCAAATCTCTTGTCGAATCAAATGGCAAAACCAATTTATGTAAAATCGCATGTAGAAAAATAAATCTATTTTAAAATCGCAAAAATAAAAAGAAATGGTGTAAAAATCACATGCATAATTGAATAATTTATTTTAAAAAATCACATAAAAATGTATTTTTTAAAATCACGGAGAAATAAACAATCAAACACCAAAAAAGAGCCCATTATGACAAAAAATGCACATTAAAAGAAGAATTTAGGATACATAACATTTAAAGTGACTAATAACGTAGGATGTAGGATTCTTGTGTTACTTTTTTTAAGGGCATTTCTTTCATTACATAAACCGCAACATCAATAGGCATCGACGAAAGTGTTTATTTGAAATTTACTTCAATATTTACCACAGGATTCTGTTAGAAAAAAAATATATGAATGGGGTCATGGGTGTGAATTATTATTTTGTCAATCTGGTACTCTTTGGTTTTGTAGGGGCCATAACAGGGCGAAGGACAGAACTCGTTTTATAGCCCATAGATCACGCAGAGAGCGATGCTTTATTCCTTTCCGCTGAGTGATGGATGGATAGATCACCAGCGTCTAGCACGGTTTTATGTTCAGAGTGTAAGAAGCGAATGAAATGTATGGCTAATGTACATAAGCAGGGCAGTGCAGAGCCTCAATACAAGACAGATTATAGAACTTCATTATGGCTCCGGCTGCGTCTCAAATCACATACGCTGGACATTCATACTTCAGGATTTATGGCTTTAAATAATGCTCTGTGTTCACATGCTTTAAATAATATAGATTTCCTGATTCACACACCTCGTCTCAGATCACACTGACTGGATGTGCATCACTCCACAGGAATGGGAAGTTTCTACTGGACACCAAAATCAGACACACCGTCTGCATCCTACTGAAATGATCCTGAATCATGTGACTTTACTTATGATTCATTTTTCATCTTGGATTTCTTCTCCATGTGTTGATTTTCAAGTGTGAGTGTTTTTAATTGTTCACAGTTTTGTATGTGATGATTTTTTTTGCACAATTCCTTTAGTTTTTAGTTTTTTTCCCCTTAAGTTTTGAGAGTGATTTTTACACAGAATTGTGTGTGTGTGTGTGTGTGTGTGTGTGTGTGTGTGTGTGTGTGTGTGTGTGTGTGTGTGTGTGTGTGTGTGTGTGTGTGTATGTGTGTGTATGTGTGTTGGTGTATGTGCGGGTGTCTCTATCTGTGTGTGTGTGTGTGTGTGTGTGTGTGTGTGTGTGTGTGTGTGTGTGTGTGTGTGTGTGTGTGTGTGTGTGTGTGTTGGTGTCTGTGTGTGTGTGTGTGTGTGTGTGTGTGTGTGTGTGTGTGTGAATGTCTGTGTATGTGTGTGTATGTGAGTGTCTGTGTGTGCGTGTGTGTGTGTGTGCGTGTGTGTGTGTGTGTGTGTGTGTGTGTGTGTGTGAGAGAGAGAGAAAGAGAGAGAGAGAGAGAGAGAGAGAGAGAGAGAGAGAGAGAGAGAGAGAGAGAGATTTGTGAGAGATTGTTCACAGATTTGTGTGTATGTGTATGTGTTGGTGTCTCTCTGTGTGTGTGTGTGTGTGTGTGTGTGTGTGTGTGTGTGTGTGTGTGTGTGTGAGAGAGAGAGAGAGAGAGAGAGAGAGAGAGAGAGAGAGAGAGAGAGAGAGAGAGAGAGAGAGACTTAATCCCGTACAGATCCGTCACTAGGTGATATCCCGGGGTATCTGCGGTGACCAGAACCCGGTGCCAGCTGCGTGCCTTCTGTTCGCTCCGTTATCTGGCGCTTCCCGGCGTGCGCACGTTTTGCCCCCAGCGCGAGATAACGTCTAAACCGGACTCCATGCTCTGATCATTACTGATTCCCTGCGGAACAATTGCGCTGAGACGCTCAGTGCAACCGAGCTGGAAACTGTCGCGCTTTGCTTTTCCCACTGTAACTCCGCGTATCACTGAACCTGCAGCACGACTTGTCATGCGAAAAGGTTCGAGTTTGATCTAAGGTCTTTCTTTTACACACAACCTACTGTAACATACGACATCTTCACATCTGAAGGTTAAAAACAGAAAAAGCATCATAATCAAAGTAATCAGTCCGGAAATGGATTGCGATTTGTTACAATTTGTTCTGTCTGTATACTGACCTAGAAATATAATCTATTTATAACCCCGACGCTGTTGACTTCTCCATTCTGATTGGTCAGGAGGTGTCGCTTAATGTTTTGTTACAGCAGCTCTACATTTTGAGCAATTTAAAGAATAAGTTCATATTAATATTAATAGGCTTGTGAATATTAATAAAAAATAATAATTTCCTATTGAAAGTATTGTAAGTTTAGTTATGAAACTGAAATAAAGAAAAAATTAACAATAATTAAAGTTGAAAGTTATATAATATATATAATTATATGTATATACACACATGTAGTGCCCCTGTATAGGGAGCCACCTCCCACCTTTACACCTCTATGAACTCTTTGGTTCCGGTCCAAAATTGTCATCTAGACGACGGCCACTGCTCTAGCGTGACTACAATCTGATTGGTTCCGGTCCAAGGTGGCGCCCTTGTCACCTAGACGGCTCAAATCTTATTGGTAATGGTCCGTTGTGACGTCACTTGGTGGCGGTGGGTGGGATTGTACCGACTCACCCGGTTTGGCAGGCGCGTGCCAGTGTAGAAAACTGAGGACTGCGTGCAAAGAAGTGTTTACGGGACGAATCAATGGCTTGTAATGCTGTAGATTTGCACTGACAGGATGTCAGCCTTCGCAGTTTGACAGTTCAGGAAAATTCTTGCACTTTCTTGCTTTTTTTTATTTGTGTCAGCAGGATACAAGCATTATTCGAGACAAAATGGACGAATAGCAAAATATATATATATATATCTATTTATATACATATATACATGCTTACAGATGAATCCTACATGCAAGGCTTTTGCAGACTATTTTGACAATCTCATCTTATCTCATTTTATCTCGGGATGATTTGGCATTTGGCATTTGGGATGTTAAGTCGGATTTGATGAAGAACTCTTCTCAAGGATCTCTCATCTATTTTGGACTGGAGAATCTTTTGCTTCTTTTATTGCATAAGCTTTCTGCGTGTTTCCGCGTGTCTTTGCGTGTCTCTCGGGTGTAAGCATGCTCCAGTGCGCCGGGTGCGAGCGGCCCATCCTGGACAGGTTCCTGCTGAACGTGCTGGACCGCGCGTGGCACGCTAAATGCGTCCAGTGCTGCGAATGCAAGTGCAACTTAACGGAGAAATGCTTCTCCAGAGAGGGCAGGCTTTACTGCAAAACAGACTTTTTTAGGTAAGCGATAAAGGAAAAACAGAAGGCAAAACACGAAGACGAGACACATGGACCTTCTTCATCTATGTGCACATATGT